>NC_063256.1:33417909-33725944 GCF_019578655.1 Ricinus communis | reverse complement strand
TACATAGTGTTGATTGAGTATTTTTCACTCCGATGTTGTTTTTTATGACGGTTTCACGTCAAGGTATAGATTCTAGAAGTTTTCTTGACGATAATCATCATTTTAATCAATAATTATTTAAATTTTAGAAATAAAATATGATATTTATCAATATTCCTAAAATTTTATCGCTTTCTTTAGGATTTCTCTTGAAACTTTACCTCTATAAATAGAAAGAAGTGTTTGGTGTTTCAGGGAGAAAGAACTGAAAATTGCATTAAGCAAGATCGATATAGAAGAAACGCTAAGCAAGAAAGAAAAGAGGAAAAATCTAGAGAAAGAGAAAGAAAAGCATTGTCAATTGTAGTAGTCATTAGAAAATCCAAGCCATTAGTAAATTCAAGCCACTAAAGAAATATCATTTTTGGAAAATTTTTCGAAATCAACAAAAGGTTTTTCTAAGCTAGATCCAGCACTGAATTCCTACTCGGTTTTTGATTCAATTGCATTTTCATCGTTTGAGACTTGCAGATCCAATATTCACGATGACAACATAAGGGTTCCTTCTACCATACTTCCACATTATCATAAAATTGATTCTTTCATTTTTTTTCTTTTGATTATTTCTTTCTAGAAACATGATTAGAATTTTGATTTATGATAAGTATGATTACATAAGGGTTTTTGATAAATATGCATGATTATTGAATATAATTCTAATAATAAGAACTTAGACTTTTAAAATCTGATATTTTACCAATTAGGGTTATTAGATTTAAATAGAAACATGTTATATTTTTCTATTATAATTAGGTAATTTAACCTATTAAATATGATTTTCTTGATTGACTTGCCATTTGTTAGTTTACTGTACTTAGGATTTTTCAGTTTTGGGTTTTGATTGTTCAATTGACTTCTCACATTTATTTTAATGTTTTATCCTATTCCTTTATTCTAATCAATTTTAATGTAAGTGCACGTGAAATTCGGCTTTGGGGATGTGAAAAAGTACTAAAGAATCGGTGAAAGCCAGCCCGGGAAACCCTAGAGCTAACCAGCTCAGTGGAGAGCCATTTGGTTCTTCGTTGAGCCAATCGGCTCTACATATAGAGGCGATTGGTTGTTCAAGCCTAGCTAATATTTTTGTGTTTTCTTAACGATTTTAAATGTATTTTGGCTTCTGTATAGTTTTTAGGTTTTCTCTTTCGTAGTCGTAGTTGTAAGCCGGGTTGTAATAATTAGATTTTAATTTCTACTTAATTTTATTTGTTTTGTTTATTGTATGTTAGTTAAATATGTGCTTACATGATTGTTTAATTAAAATAGGCCACATAGACTTAGGCTTAAAATTGATCCAACATGAATTTGGTAGTCCAATAGGCTAACCAACCTTAACTGAGCCTAAAACCCAAAAGTCTAAGTAGACTTAGCGGGCTTTGGCATATTTAGTTAGGGCTTGAACTTAGTTAGGGTTAAGATCGTAATGAATGGGCCTTCTCATAATAAGTAGTCCATTAGGTCTAAAGGTTAGAATTCAAAAATATAACATGTAATTAGGCTAGAATAGATGAGCTACATGCATAATTGACTAGTAACCTAGGCTAACTATTCTAATATGGTTTGGGCTGAACAAAAATGGGCTAAACTTAGATGTATTATATGTGTTATTTTGGCGTACATGTGTATAAATTGCTTGCATTTATAGGGAATAATTTGTTAAGCAATAAAATTAAAGACTAATATACATAAATAAGGAAGTTAGCTTCCATATTCATCTTTGGACTCTATGGTGTAAGCTTCCCTGTGGAATCTGAGAAATGTCACTCATTAATAAAAGTTTCTGGGTGATTACCCAAGTGGCGACTCTTATCTCTGCGCTAGTCTTAGTGATTAATTAGCATGTTCCTGATTAGGTTGAAAAGCCTTACAGTGCCGTAGTCGCTAAAGACACTTGGGTGGGTACTCGAAGCCGCCGCCCATAGGCACCAAATATGAATCAAGTGATTTTATTGATTTTTATAAATCTAAATGCATAATTCATAAAAGGACTACTCCTTACTCACCTGAAATGAATGGTAAAGTTGAAAGAAAAAATAGGACTTTTACTGAATCTGTTGTTATTATTTTACTTAACTTTGGTGCTACCTCTCATTGATGGGGAGAAATTTTGTTGACTGTTTGCTATGTACTTACTAGAGTTCCTAAATCAACAAGTGAGCTTTCTCCCTATGAAATTTTGAAAATAAGAAACCAAATGTGTCTTATTTTAAAACTTGTGGTTGTCTTACTTATGTTCGCATTCCTGATCCTAAAAGATATAAGCTTGCAAATAAAGCATATGATTATGTGTTTGTTGATTATGCTGTGAATAGTAAAGCTTATAAACTTTGTAACTTGCATGATCATATTATTATTGAATCAAATAATGCTGATTTTTATGAACAAAAATTCCCATTTACATTTAAGAATAGTGGGGGTTCATCTAATGTTGATTTGCCTTTAGTAAGGCTTATTGAATCTAACGAAGATTCAGAATTTGAACCTAAGAGAAGTAAATGAGCTAGAATTACTAAGAATTTTGGCTCGGAATTTCATGCCTATACCTTAGAAGAAGATCCTGGTACCCTCAAAGAAGCTTTGTCTTCTGTTGATGCCAACTTTTGGGCAAGAGGCAATTGATAATGAAATGGACTCTTTAGAGTCTAATGGAACTTGGCACTTAGTAGATTTACCTCTTAGCTGCAAAACAATAGGTTGCAAATGGATTCTTAAAAAGAAGCTGAAATTTGATGGTTTATTTGATAAAATATAAGGCTATACTAGTTGATAAAGGATTTAGGCAAAAAGAATATATTAATTTCTTTGATACCTTTTCTCCTGTTACTAGAATTGCATCTATTTGTGTGTTTTTCTCTCTTGTTGCTATTCATAATCTTGTTATGCACCAATGGATATTAAGACTGCTTTCTTGAATAGTGAATTAGAACAAGAGATATATATGGACTAACCTGAGGGTTTCGTTGTTTCTAGTCAAGAAACCAAAGTATGCAAATTGGATAAGTTTCTTTATTGTTTGAAAGAGACACCTAAACAATGACATAAGAAATTTGATAATCTTATTGTATCACATGATTTTAAAGTGAATGAAAGTGATAAATGCATTTATTATAAATTAGAAAATGATCTTTGCACTATTTTATGTCTAACTATGGATAATTTTCTTATCTTCGGTTCAAACATACATCTTGTGAATGATGTGATATCCATGTTGTATACTAATTTTGATATTAAAGATCTTGAAGATGCTAATGTCTTTCTTGGAATTAAGATTACTAGACCTGATAAGGGAATTTCTTTGGATCAATCTCATTACATTAAGAAGATCTTAAAAAAGTATAATTACTCATATTATAAACCTGCATGTACTCCATATGATCCTAGTGTAAAGTTGTTCAAGAACACTGGAGATAGTATTAGACAATCTGAGTATGTGAGCGTCATTGGTAGTTTAAGATATGTTACTGATTGCACTAAGGTTGATATAGCTTTTGCTGTGGGATTAATATGCAGGTTTACCAACAAACCTAGAATTGAGCATTGGCATACGGTTAAAAAGGTCATGAGATGCCTAAAAAGAACCATGAGCCTTGGATTATTCGAAGGGTATAATGATGCTTATTAGAATACCCTTTCATATAACTTCAAGGCAACTAGTGGTTATATATTTATCATGGCATGCGGAGCTGTCTCCTGGAAGTCTAAAAAATAAACTACTTTGGCTCAGTTTACTATGGAGTCGGAGTTGATAGCACTAGTCTCGACTAGTGAAGAAGTAGGGTGTCTAAGAAGTCTACTATCAAATACCCCTTTATAGGAGAGACTGATCCTAGCTGTCTTGATCCATTGTAACAGTATTGTGGCTATTGGCAAAATTCAAAATTGTTATTACAACAGAAAAAAGCGATAAATACGTTACAAATACAAAACTATCGGAAAGTTTCTTACTACTAGAGTTGTAAGAGTGGATCATGTACGAACTAATGATAATTTGGTCGATTCTTTGATGAAAGGATTAGCTAGAGAGAAGGTTTATAAAACCTCAAAAGGAATAGGATCAATGTACTTAGAATGATGAGTCACTTTTGATAGTAACCCAACCCATAGACTGGAGATCCCAAAAAAAATAGGTTCAATGGGTAATAACAAGTCAAAAAGTGATATGGAGAAAGTCATGCTATAAAGAAAAGTTATATTCCAAACAAAGTAGTTTTTAGAAGCATGATATCCTATAGCAATTGGAGGATGAGTTGTTATGACTCTTAATCAGTATTATACTCTAGATGGAGTGGAGTACCAAGCTACAAGAGTACTCTTGATAGACTCATCTAGGTGAATGTAGAAATGTGGCTGCTTCCTATGGAATTATGGACAAATTCTCTAGAGCGTTCACGATATTGGGATACACGTACATGGCCGTAAAGTAAGGGCTTTTGAGTTCACCTTGGTAAGAATGTGTGTGTAATGTTGTTAGAGATAGAGTTCAAGATTACGAGTCACTCTAATATATTCTAAATCATATACACTATAACTTTGCTTATGCATTGTCTTATAATTTTTTATAATGCTCAAAGGAAAACTATTTTTTAAAATTCAAGTGGGGATTTGTTGGAAATTATATGAATTTTAAACAAACATTTTTTAGCATTTCCTCTTTATTGTCCCACATTGCTAAGAAGCACAAAGTTCAATTTGTTTATAATAAGGAGACTTTGCCTATAGGTTTGGACTCCAAGAAGTACCCACTTTTATGGAAGAGAGAGGACGAAAGTTAATCCTATACGCATACGCAACCGCTGCTGTCGAGACAAGGTGAGATGGATTAATCATTACTATTTTATAGAGAGTTTGTTTAAATAAATAATATTTTATTATTATTTATTTTTTATTTTGAATAAGTAAACCTAAGGTTAAGTATACCAACAACACATGATTTTCTCATACAATTTTATGGTTTCTCTTCTCTATTTTTTCTTTCCATAATTGAGTTGAGAGGATTATATAATGATCTTTGGTTTATGTTTTGTATTATCTTCTATATTTTATTTTTATACACTAATTTCTTAACGATTCCAAACATTAGAGAGGGTATTTGTATACTAGTCTTTCTCTTTATGAGGTGAAGATCAATGCGGAGTATATTCTAAATTATTTTATTTAGTGACATCGAGGCATTTTACATCTTTACTTTCTGTTCAGAACATGAAATCATAAAATAGACTTAGACATACATGATTAATAAAAATAATATACTACTATTTATAGAAATATAATTTATCAAACTTTAAAATCTCAACCACCTAGATATCCTACATTTTGTAAATTTCCTTATTAGAGAAGGCTTAGGATCAAATGTAAAACACATTAAAAAAGTAATTTCTAAGGTCTTAACTTTTTGTAAAAAAATAAAGAAATTATTTACAGTCGAAGAACTACTAGAGTAGAACAAGTAGAAGCACCATAAGATTCAATTGTTGTTTCTTGAATAAAGTTTTAAGTGCCTGTTCTAGTATCACCAAATACTCTTGAATTCCAATGTCATTTGCATTGATTGTTAATATGAAAAAAAATCTGAATATTAAAGATTTCTTCTACGAATTAATAAAAGAAAAAAATTGAGTAAAACAAGTAACTACTTAAGGTTATTTTTATAAGTTTATTCATTGGGTTAATTATTTTAATGTTCATGAGTTTTATTTTATTATATTTTTTTAATAATTAATTATAACATTTATGCTTTTCAACTCCGTTAAATTATTATATTATTCTGTCAAAAATATATATTAATTATAAATAAAATATCCAAAATATACATAACAGATTTATTTTAACATCTTTAGATTTTATCAAATATATATTAATTGTGAATAAAATAATTTAAAATACATTTATCGGCTAAAAATAAATCTTAACTAAAATTAAAATACCAATTTATCCTTAATAAATTCTCTTAGAATTTATTTATATGTATAAAGAATAATAATATATTATTAATTCATAATATCTTTTTCAGAACTTAATAATTAATAACTTGATTAATTATAAAAAATCTTATTTACTTATTTACATTATTTTATGTAAAGTATTTATTAAATTAAAGTATCTTAGTATAAATTTTAATTTCTTTAGCAATTCAAAATTTTAAAATTTAAATATTGAAACAGCTGATTAATTTTTAAATATAAAAATGATTAATAGTTTTCTAATGAAATTTAAATTATTATTATAAATTTTATTAATGTGAATTTGACATTATTTTATATTTTTTTCAAAAAATGTTAAAATTATTTAATGAAACAGAAAAATTTATAAGTGGAATTTGATAAAATTCAAGAATGTTAAAATTTTCTTTGTCTACAAAGATATAATTAGTATTTTAAATAAAAATAACTAATAGAAAAATACCATAGAAAGAGATAATAATCAGTTTCGTCAAATAAAAAAAGTTATCTATATATTGACTATTTTCTTAAATTTAATAAATGAGATTCAAGTTTATATGTAATTTTATAGTTTTTCTATTAATTTATTGATTAATAATTTTTTAATTGAACACTAATTTTAATCTTTAAAAAATATATTAATTATATTTTAATATTATATTAACTAAAAAATTAACTTTTAATTAATAATAATTTAAATTTTATCATAAAAAATAACATACTAATTATATTTTAATAATATATTAACTAATAAAGTAATTTTTAATTAGAGAATTTAAAAATAATATTTTAAATAATATTTATTTATAAATAAATTTTTAATTATATAATAATTTATAATTCTAAAGAATAGTAATATCGGTAAGATTAATAATATATGAACAAAAATTAATAAATAATATATTTAAAATATTTTTATATTATTGTACCGTTGAGATTTTAAAATATTAAAAAACTAAAAATATTTAACAACGATCTATAATACAAATAAATAACTAATTATAATTATAATTTATTTATTATCTCAATTTTATAATTAAAATAATAAAATAGTATATAATATTATATAATAAATAAATAATTATAATTAATTTTTAAAAACAAAAAGATTTAGTGGCTGAAAGACCTTAGATATATTAACCCGTATTTTTATTTTCCTTTTATGGAGGTAATCATTAAAAGCTACGATTACTACGAAAACTGCATGAATTCATACATAACAGAATGAATTTGAAAAAAAAATAATAATAATAAAGAAAAATTAGGCACCTCGTGATAATATATTCATAGTATAACGTCAATCCACTAATAATAAGCCACGTCATGAATCCGGATGTGAAGTAGGCCCACTTTACTCTTATTATATCAACATAAATCTGTGAAGTGGGGTCGGCGTTATCCGGACAGACAAGAGATCGGAGAAGAGAAGAGAGACCTAAAAGATTTAAAGTCCGGCTCCCCTCTCTCCGCCACCACAGGAGAAAGAAAACGTTTCGCTCGAAACGTTTCTCTCCGAAACTTACCCATTTCAAGTTATTACTCTACACGCACATCACTCTTCTTGTAGAATCGTATTCGGTGAGCTTCTCTCGTTCTATTTAAACTTCTTACTTTCTTAATTTTATCTTTTGGCTTTTGTTTGGATGCTGATAAAATGCAAGAAAAACTAGCTATATATATTTTTCTATGTTAATCTTTTTTTATTAGATGAAACTCAATAATTTGATAATGAACTTCGAATTCGATTTCAAATTTAAGGAATGTTAACTATAAATATTTGACTCCTTAATATTTATTTTTTCTATTTTTATGTTTGTTTGTTTGTTTGTGAAGAAAGTTGATACGCTGGGTCTTGTTTGGATGAATTACGTGCATGAATTTAATTGAATTGAAGTTTTATCATGTTTGTTGCATGATTCATTTCTTTCAGAAAGCCATATATATATATATATATATATTGAAAAGAAATGAAAGATTGCGGTGTTCATGTTTCCTTTCCTTGGATCATTAAAATTGATATATTTCATGATTTTCTGGTTAACAGAACTAGTTTTCTTGCCTACTATTTATTTATTTATTTAGTTTTTGCTTTCCACGCTTGGCTGCTTTTTGCAGAAATGATTGATTGCTTGTAAAGAGAAATTGTAATGCGTTTGTTGCCATGTGTGTATTTCTTGATCCCTTTTTGTCTTATAATTATGACATGTTTGCTGAACAATTAATTTTGTGGTGGCTGAATTCTCCAACATGGTGTATATCTTATGTTTCTTAACAATGAATTGCAGGTTTCTGGGTCACATACCATGGTGTGATATGCATTCAGACAAGGATTTGGCAACAAACCTCAAATCCTCTAATGTTGTTTTATCTATGGGTGCTACTACTACTACTACCACCATAGAAAAACCAATGCAAGTGTCTCATTCTGATTTCAAGTTGTGGGGATGGTCCCTCCTTTCTTTTGTACCTTGGGGTACCAGCACTAAGGATAATGTTCAATCAACGACTATCATAAGTGAAGGATTAAAAATTACAGACAATGATTTGGGAACAAGCCTCAAACCCACAACTCCTTTTTTATCTGGGATTTCTACTACTACCATTGAAAAACCAAGGCAAAATTTTCAATTTGATATTAAGCTTCTGGCATGGTCCCTCCTTTCATTGGTACCTTGGGCTATCAATGCTAGAGATAGTATTCGGACACCGACCACCATAAACAAAGGGCTGAAACGGCGTGCCCAATCTCGTCATGTTGTTCAAAATAGTGGTAGTGGTGGTACTTCGTTGCGCTTTAGACCATATGTCTCTAAGGTTCCATGGCATACTGGTCCAAGAGGCTTTCTGTCTCAGCTATTTCCACGCTATGGCCATTATTGTGGGCCCAATTGGTCGAGTGGAAAAGATAGGGGTTCTCTTCTTTGGGATAAGAGGCCAATAGATTGGCTGGATTATTGCTGCTATTGCCATGATATTGGTTATGACACTCATGACCAAGCCAAGCTGTTGAAGTCAGATTTAGAATTTCTGGAGTGTTTGGAGAGACCGAATATGATTACTAAAGGAGATAACAATGTCGCTCGTGTTTATAAGACAATGTGCATCACAGGTATGTCTAGCGATACAGTTTTCTTTCATCCACATGATAATTAGCAGATGAAAGAAATTACTTCCTTTTTCTTCATTAGGTGGATTGATGAGGGTTTTTATGCTTTTTCATGGTGCTTAACTTTTATGCTGATTGTTCTTTTATTTTTTCTTAAATGTATCATAGGACTCAGGAATTTCCTGATACCATACAGAACACAGCTTGTGAACTTACAGTTTGGACGATCCATGCTTAATTTTGGATGGCTGAGCAATGTGAAATGGCGATGTTGGAAATGGCAGAAATCATGAACATGACGAGAAGATCTGAGAAGTTTCCAGCGACAACATCATTGGTGAATAGATTATCCTAAGGCGGACTTGGTTTGGAGCACTTGGATTTCAGCTAAATACCTGTACTATTGAAGTTTCCTGTGCTATTGAAGGTATAGAGGGAGTTTGTCTGTTGGAAAGTTGAGGTTCTAAATCTCATCTCCTGATCTCAGAGATGCATATAATGTAAATAACTTTGTTTGCGCACCATTGCCATGTTTTGTTTGTCAAATGTTGGCAACACTGTGTATTCTATCATGTTGCTAGGCATATGTAGAACCTGTATATTTTAGACAAATATTGAATAGGTGTTCTCTTTGAGCATAACCATATCTATCACATTTTATTGGTAGCTGGAATTTTCATTTTTCATTTCATTGGAAGTTTTTGAAACACCGTGCTACTTGGAATATGAGGAGGTGGATCAATGAAAATTCTGTTGCATGTCTATTTCATTGCAATCATCATAATACACATCTCACAAAGGCAAGGTATGATAAAGATGTGGATCATTTTACATATACTTGTAATAGTCTTCTGATTCTTCCAGAGAGCTTGTTCATTATGGAATATGCTTCTGTGCCTTTCTCTGTACGTAATTCAGCATTATGCAGAGAGTTGTACGCTTGTTGCTTTTTCTTTTTCCAGGATCCACTACACTTCTATATTCAGCAGTTATCCACTTCATTTTGCCGGATTTACTTCTTGATTTTCTGTTTGTTTTTGCTCTGACATTGTATTTCTTCATAGTTTTGATTAGGGATGGCACCGGACAGAGTACCTGATCCAATCCGCCATAACTGGAAAGATATGAATAGGTAGTTAATAGGATTTGGGACTAGTATTGGTTTTGTATAATGGGTACGAGTAGGATATGGACTGCAGTACTGGAGAATATCGTGTAGTCCATCACTTTTTCGATTAAAAAAATTATAAATTAATTAAAATATTTTGATTTTGTAATATGTTAAAAATAATATTAATTATTATTTTTTTATTTTTTGTTATGAAAATTTATCTTAAAGTACGAGAGTTTGTTTATTTTTCATTATACATAGTTATGTGGGGTTCGAATTTATTTTTTAAAAATTGGACTAATTTAAAAATTTGTCATGATTTAATTTGTGATTGAATATAGCTACTAAATAGATTGTATTTTTTGGAACGCGCCAAATACTATTATTTTAAGCTCAGAAAAAAAAAAGTTTTTTTTTATATAATAAAAATAGTGTATAATTTTTTAAATGAAAAGTTAAATTTATTTATTTATTTATATAATTGAAACAGTCTATTTGTTGTATTTATTAATTATTATTAATTATTATGAATGAAACACTTTTTTATTAAAAAATTAAATTTATTTTTATGTATAAAGATACTAATTTCTATGACATTAATAAAATTAATAAAATCACTGCATATCAATCGATTAAATTAGAAAAATGCAATATGTAAATATATCAAAAGTTTATGAAAAAAATTGAAAAAAAAAAAGCAATAAAAACATCTGTCACCAAATAATACACAATCTTTATTGACTAAAAGGGATTCATCATGTTAAAAAGAGAAGAGGAAAAATCGGAAAATGGAAAATGAAGGATGATGGAATGATCACAACAACAAACTTTAAGCAAAACCGTTGATGTAGAAGGCCAAACCTTTTGCACGGCTGTGATGAATTCTAAGGTTGACTATAATCTTTGTTTCTTTTTTTACAAGTGGCCCCACTATTATGCAGTTGACTAGAGAGGAAGAGAGATAGAGATAAGTTGAGTAGGGGCTACGTTATTACCAATGCTTATGTGTCCTTATCACAAGTGTGGCCCCACTCAATTATCTTTAACAAGTCACACCCGTTTGATTGTTCTATCCCCACTCTTTCTCGTAGGAGCGTGTAGAGGAGGACATTTAAATAAGGAAAAAGGCGCATTTTTGGCCCTTATGTTTAGTTTGAAGAACAAATATGCCCCTATAGAAAAAACGACACCGGTTAATAACATTTGTCTGTGTTAGTTTCTATTAGTCTCTGTATCTCTTTTTTTAAGAACATAGTGAAACCCATTATCATCATTTTGAGGATCTTCAACACCACATTTCTTCATTCCCAATCTAATTCTTTTTTTTTTCTACATTTATTACAAAAGTTACACTTTTAACTCAATACCCGTCTTACCATATAATCAACAACTTCATTTTTTTTTTTCCTTTTACAGATTATACTTCCTAGATATATTAGGAGCGATGATCTAACAATACTAAAGTAATTAAAGTTAAGGATGAAAATGAGGGAATACTTTATTGGTATTTCCCTTATGTTTGAAGGTATTTGGCATGGTTCAAGCTCATGGCTTTTACTCTTACTCTCACAGCGACTGGGGGAGTCGAGTTGTAGAATCGAATAGTTTTTTGTTACTTTAATTGAGAGTGAATTTTCCTTTAACTTACAATCTAATTGTTGGCTCTAGGTTAAATTTTGCTTTAAATTAAAGCTTAAATTTTGATCGACATAGCTAATTTAGCTTTAAATTTTGGGTACAAATTAATTTTTGAAAGAAAATATAATCCTAATAGAACTATTGAAAATATAAAGCTAAATTGATTATAGAAGTTTCTACTTAAAAAAATATATATATCTATTTTTTATAATTTTGCTCTTGTAACTAGAATTTATTTAATTTGGTTTTGATTGTTTTGGCTTCAATTCATAAGTTTTTTATACATATTATATGGATATTAAAACGTTCTTTTAAATGATAATTTAAAAGATGAAATTTATATTCTGCAACTTTAAGGTTATTTATGGACAACAAATAAAGTATGTAAATTATTTAAATTCTTACATGGTCTAAAATAAACACCTCAATTTAGTATGAAGATTTTTATCAAGTTTTATTGTGCAATATTTTTTTACTACTAAAGTAGATAAATTTATTTATATAAATTTATTTTTACGTAAATGGCATGCTCATATTTGGTACAGTTTTAATATAGTACATAAAGTTAAAGAGTCTGGCATTCAAAGAAGGGGAAAGATTATGGGATACGGTCTCTTTACAATGTAATTTGGTGTACTCCTATTCCTCGGTGAGTTCAGGTTTTAAGTTAGTTAGCATCTCAAGAAAAGATCATTGATAGTGATAAATAATTATGATCACTATTTATAGAGATAATGACTTCAACAACATTATTAAATACAAGGACCAGATAGTATATATAGTTGTTTATACTATAAATAGCTAAATATACTATCTATGTTATGTTATTCTTTACATCAATAATACCAATACAAGTCAAATGCTTTCAATGGGCAATGAGGAGAGATGTAAAAGGGGCTTTTCTAGCAACTCTTATTGTCTTAACTGTATTTTTTAATTGAATCCCCTTTCTATTTTCTTAGAGATTACTCTTTTGCAGCTAACGTATGGCAAGTTTTCTTCCATAGATATGACTAGAATATAGCTTGATGGCTGGTTGAATTTAATCTACTTGTTCTAAAAGGGGTAGATACAATAGGAACTAAAGTGTGTTTTTTGCTAGTATGCTTTAGCAGTTGTGTTGTTGGCATAATGAGAGAATTTTTAAAAGATCTTCTATGTCTCTTCATTATAAGTTGCTATTTATTCACAAGTATATCGAGCAGATTGAGCAAGCTTAGGAATTCATTACTGTAATTATAGTGGCAACTAAGAGGGAGGTTGAATTAGTTGGAATTAAACACCCAAAATCAAGACTAAGCAAGTAAGTAATCAAGCACAACAAAAGGATTATATAGTGGTTTAGCCAACTCTTGCCTATATTCACTCTTCAAGAATGCTCTTCAGATTTTCACTATCAGATAGAATTACAACCTAACCCTATCTAAATTATTTTTCATAAGGTTAAGAATAAATCCAAGTGTTTTTTCAAGGTTCATGCTCCAAACTAAGTGATTTTTCTAAGCTCACACTATAACCCAATCTAAGTGTTTACACTCTAAATATTTTTTGCCCAAGCCCAAAAATTTTAATATGTTTTCAAATACTTGACCCATGTGCATAATACCTAATGCAGTCTGATTCTGTACTGATTCAACTATTTGAGGAGGTGCATAATAATAATTATTTAACCGACTTAGATACTTGAGGTGGTGCAATGAAGAGTCATTATGCAAGAATGTTGTTGAGTCTATAATTTTTAGTTTAGTGACTAAACTGTTTGAGGTGGTGCAAAATGATAATTATTTCACCGATTTAGATATTTGAGGCGGTGCAGTAATTATTCGATGACTCAAATATCCAAGGTGGTGCAGTAAAAATCAGTATGCAAAGATATTGTTGAGTCCGAAATAATTATTTTACTAATTCAAGTGCTTCAGACGGTGCAATAATTACTTTACTGACTCAAGTAGTTGAGGCAATGCAGTAATCTTTTCAAATACCTAAGATGGTGCAATGAAGAACTTTGATGCAGAGACTTTATTCAACTAGCACGTGTAAAATATGGAGTGTGAAAAGAGATGAGTAGTTGAGAAGTTGAAAATAGAGGAGAGATGTTTCAAGAGAAAGTATAGAAAAGAATTGTCATGTTATAGGAAGTTGAAGAACTCCACTACACCACTTTCTTAATAACTTAACATGTTTAAATTTTGAGAAAGTGGGAGAGTTGATGGCATCACTTCATTAAAGATAGCTTCACGTGCTTAATTGCCTCAACAAGTTGCTTTATTAAGGTAGTGGATTGAAGTAGTTATCCAAGACGTGATCACCAAGCAGAAGAAGTCTATAAATTGAGGAGCTCACTTCTAAAGAGGAACCAACAATCATTCAAAAAAATCAACAATACTTAGCAATATTTTCTCTATAATACTATAGCTTTTTACTTATTTCAATTTGCTTTTAGTTTTTAATTTCCTTAGCTCAGATCTATCTTCAGTATTCATAAACATAATTTTCTAATTCAATTTCTTCAACTTTCATTTTTATTAGTCTTATTTTTTCAGTTCTTAGTTGCAATTCTTTATCTTAAAAAATAGTCATGTTACTTAGATTTAAAAAAGTTTTTAGGAGTAGAGTTAAGAGTCTAGAAAAATTTAGGTTCCTTAAGTCCTTTCGTACAATCGTTCTGATAAAAGTTAGATCGATGTAATTGATTTGCTTTTCATTAGACACATTATTTTTTAGGTAATACACCTCTGGCATGCTCGCAATACTAGCACACATGAATGGCTAAATATTGTACAAACAATATTTTTTTGGCACGCATGGTGGGACACATCTCGAGGTGATGCCGCCAAAGACTCGTATTTATTGGAAAAAGAAGTTGTTGGGTCCCAGGATGAGGATGATACCTATACAATAGTAGGGCATGGTGTTCACATTTCATAAGTGGTGGAACAAATTGAAAGACAGATCGGAGAGAGAGCATCTCCTCAAGCACCTCACACTCAAGATGAGGCAGTGCAACAACTCCTAACAGTTGTTGGGATAAAAGGTAACTGCAAAGATCCTCTTGTTTCTAGTTTTAATGACCTAAAAGAATTTCTACAAACAATAAAATCAAGAAATAAGGAGAGAGAAAGATAATTAGAAGAGTCTAGCATAAGAGTTAAGGAAAAACTCAAGGTACTACCTGATGCTTAATGAGAAGGCCTTAAGTCATACCATGAGGATAATTGGCAGATAACTATTATGACTAAAAAGTTACTACATCACATGCATGAAATTTTTATCCGACATTAAGAGGAGGTCGTATATAGGCTTGCTCGCCAGGTGGTTGAGGAGCTCTAGGGGCAATCCTTAGAGGATTCTCATGAAGTCAATGCACTACCGTGTTTTTAGAATAAGGAAAGATACCAACCTCCTAATATGAAGTAAAGCGAATTATGGACTTAATAGAGTTCCACAACCCAACCGTGACCAAAATGATAGGACTGTGTTTCCTCAACAATTCCATGAAATTAAAAATCTTGTTGCTCAATCTTATCTCTATGAGGCAGAGTTATTTCCTTAAGACTTATGGAACTATTCCCGGAAATGGACTTCAACAAGGAAATATTCCTCACATGCAAAATCCATATATCAATATTGATGCAGATGTTGTGAGGGAGGTAATACAAGAGTTATACGGACCCAGCTTAGGTCAATTTGGCCATCCAAAATTTCACAAGCATTACCCTGATTATATTGATAGAGATAATTCTTACCCAAAGGGTTATAGTGTCCCTGAGTTATAACTATTTTCAAGAGAAGGTGGGCAGCTACCTTAAAACATGTTATCAGGTTCACCATTCAATATAGGGAATGGTAGACTGTGATAATTATTTTTAATTTTAAGTTGAGGTAGTTTCTAAACTCACTTACTAGAACAACCTTCACTTGGTATGCCACCCTTCTGAGGAACTCGATTTTTACCTGGTAGGAGATGGAAAGACAGTTTCATACTCGGTTCTTTAGAGCTGAGCCTGAAGTTTGTATTATGGAACTTTCTAAAGTCATTCAAAGGCCCTTAGGAGACGATTGACTTATTCATAGTATAGTTCAAGAAAATGTAGAACAGTTGCAATATATTCCTACCTGAGAATGAGTATGTCAAGATGGCGCAAAGGGGTCTCAAGAAAGAGTTGAGAAAAAAGTTTCAAGATATAGAATTCATGTATTTTTATGAATTAGTTGATAAAGTTTCAGAGTATGAGAAACTTTTGAGAGAAGAGAATCATAAAAGAAAAGCAGTTACAGGGACATATTTTCAAGAGGTGAACGTGCATGACATGTGTAAGCGTGGCAGCGATTGTGGCTACATCATTGTGTTAAAGGTTTTCTCGTCTATACTAGGCTCGATTCGAAAGTGAGCTATTAGAGAAAAGGTCTCAAGGGATCATGACAATCGCATTGACTGTGAATTATCGGAGAAGACTAAGAATCACCACCCGGGTAAACTAACCGGGACAAATAAAGAGGGGCAAAGGATGGTGGCTCGGATTCCTCGCAGAGAGCCTAGCTTTCCATCTCTTCAAATTAGAGATTCAGCTTTAGAAAGTTAGGTACGTGCTGGGAAGGGGTTAGGCACCCCAATATGCCTAGACACACAGTTCGACCTCTACTAGACTCTAAGGCTTTTAGTTTTTCTAATCGTATTAACCTAACTTGGATGCTACTTGTAATTCTAGAGGCAACCAAGATAGGGGAGTGAATTGATGAAAAATCAAAAATCAAAAACAAAATAAACAAGGAATGGAGAATCAAGCACAACTCACAACTTCAAGAATTTATAGTGGTTTGGCCACCTCTTGCTTGCATCCATTTCTTAAGAATTCTCTTGAGATTTCTACTATCAAATAGAATTACAAAGCTAACTCTATTTGTGTTCTTTTACAAGATTTAGAATGAACCCAAGTGTTTTCCTAAAGGCTCATACTCTAACCCATTCTAAGATTTTTAATCTTAGTTACAAGAGCTTTTTAATCCCTTACCCAAATATTTAATTTCACCTTTTGAGCTTTGAATACAAGAGTTAAATACCCAACTACCCAAAGATTGAATTCCAAGCTTGAATCTTTAATACAAGATAAGAAAGATGAAGATTTAAAAATTTTGAGAGTAAATGCATAATAGGGGCTCAAGATAAATGCTCTTTCTTGACCCAGATCACTTAGAAGTGATGTTTAAATACTTATTAGTGAAATAGAGACGTTGCACCGTTATTAAATATAAAAATAGATTATAGGTGGAAAGGATTCTTCACAACCGTAAAGTATCAATTCGAAAAGCAGATTTAAAAGGCTAGAACCCGTCATGATCGTGGATAATTCTTCACGACCGTGAAGACTGCTTTCACGGCTTGAGAACTTTGGTTGTGACCTCTACTATGATTTCTTGAAGTTTTGGAGAGTTGCCATCATTTACGGGCATGAATTTTTTCTTCACGGCTGAGAAGACTTTTCTTCATTAGGTGGGAAGATTTATTCACGGCTGGGAATACATGTTTCATGGCTTGGGAACTTTGGTTGTAACCTCTATTGTGATTTCTTGAAGTTTTGAAAGGAAGGAATTTTTTACAAGCGTTAACATTATTCACAGCTATGAGTTCTCATTTTCACGGCTTAGAAGGATTTCGTAAAAGCTATTGCCCTTTTTATTGTTTGAGGTGAGAATTCTTAATGGCTGGAAAATTTTGTTCATGGCTGGAAAATTGAAGTTTCACAGCCGTGAATAAAAGTTTATGGACGTGAATCTGCCCAAATTTAGAAGAACTAATTTTTCTTCCTTCCACATGAATATTTAAACATAAAATTAGTCGTTCTTAATTGTTTGTAACCATCAAAATAGAATTAATAACCCCTAAAGTTCAACATTCTCCTCTTTTTTTATGGTGACAAATAATTATTTTAAAATTAATTTCTTTCCCTTTCAAAAGGAGTTTATGCTTATGATTTTTCAAGGATTTAATCAACTTATTAAAAATATAAAAAGCCACAATATCAATCACAATAGGAATTGTTCATTCACAAAAACACAATTTGAATATAAATAGATATTTCATTGATGATTAATTAAGGATGAATAAGAGAAAAAATATAAAAAGAAAAATGCACTACTTCTCCCCCTTTGGCACCAACAAAAAAGAAGTGAGGCAAAAAAAGAGAGTACAAAGCAAAAAAAAAGTTATGTTCCCAAAAGTACTAAAAACTACAAATATGAAAAGTTTAAAATATGTTAAAAAAATGATTGAAAAAAAAATCAAAGAGGGCCAAGGAATTGGTCTTTAATGAACTTGACATCAGCTTGAAGAGTGTTGTATTTTCCTTTTAAGCGTTCAAACTGAGTATCAAATTCACCAAATTTGGCATCAACTTGGCGTCAAAATGAGAAATGATTTGTTAGACCCAAGAGTCAGAAGAAGAGGAAGAAGAGTCACCCACTCCATGGCTTCAAGGACGCTTCCTAAAGGGCTCATCACGTCTGTGCCGAAAGTCCTCCAAATCTTGCTCTTCCTAACTAGGTTCCTCATTAGCATTAAGGAATCGAAACTCATTGGGGGCCACTTTCTTGATTACCTCCATCTTGACCAAGCTTGTGAGGTAAAATTAAACATTGTCTCCTAGCTTAAATGGAGGAAAGGCATTCTCTTCCGTATGAAATCACTCAAGGAAAAGCACAATCCTTGTCACTAAAACCCCCTTTGACCATGTCCTTTACCTTCTTTTGGGCTATGGAATAAAATTGATTCGCCAATCATCTACTATATACCACTTGATGATTGTTCTCCATACACCAAATGGAAAACAATTCAGTTTTTCTAACCGAACCATTACTCTCACCTCTACCACAAATAGAATAGGACATAACCCTATGGAGATATTTATAGGTAGGATCAACAAGGGAGGAGGCCTTTGCGGTTTTGACATCTTAATTCCTAGCTGCAGTGAGGGATTGCCATGCATGCCCTAGGATAAACTCAATTATTGCCCTCTCATGTAGTGTGCCCTCAAAAGGTAATCCAAAAATGGTGGCAAATCAAGAGACAATTCGGGATTTCTCTGGCCCTTCTAATTGGAAAGCCATGTCCCCATTGGGTTTGAGATCAAGAGAAGAAAGCAATTCTAGGATGAGTTCTCTATAGGTTTCCTCTTTGATGTTCACAAAGGTCATCCACCCATTCCTAGAGAGAGTTTCTACCATTTTCTCTTTTAAGCCTAGTTTGGCTAAAGTGACTCAACAGAATCGTCTAGAGGGGGTGAAATTCCTAGACTTCGAATATGCATACCTTTTTTTATGCTCCTTGTTGAGGATGAAGGATAAGTATTCACTACTTACGAAGGATTTCCCTTTCTTGGTAAACCATATTTTCACACGACTTGCCATGGAGGAGATGATTTAGGGATTTGGATATGGAAATATAGAGAAAGAGGGATTTAAATATGAATTTAGAGAGAGAAAGTAATAGATTTTAAAATTTTAAAGTGAGAAGTGTTAAATTGAATGAGTTTTTGAATATAACATTAATTAGGGGTAGAATATGGTTGGAACAACTAGTTTGAATAAATGGTGTTTGTTCAACTTTGAAAAAAAGCTATTTGTATTTATTTTTGCAGAAAACACAGCGTTCACGCCCTTGTTCACACCCGAGAAGAAGTTTTCTTAGCCGTGAAGACTGAAATCATGGGTGGGACACTTTCTCGTGATTGCTTTTACCAAAAAGATAATGTTTTGAGTTAAAACTTAATTCACAGCTGTAAAGAAAGATTCATGGCTATGAAGTTGTCTTTCACGAGTGGAAAGAATTATTCCCAACCGTGAAATAAATAGAAAACAGAAAAAAAAGTTTGAGAACATATTCCAAACATGTTTGAGCATAAATTAGGCTCCTTGGGAGTTAATATATGCTAAAAATATACCACATAATCCCTTACCCAAGTGCTCAATCTAACCTTTTTGAGCTTTGAATACAAGAATCAATCACTTAACTAGCTAAAGATTCAAGCCATACCTTAAATCTTCAATACAAGATGAAATTAATGAAGAATTTAGGGTTTTTGAGAGATATTACGAATGGAGGCTTAAGTAAATGCTCTTGCTTATCTTAGAACTGTAAAAAATGAAGTTTTTTATAGCTCTAGAGGAAATAGAGATGATATACCTTCATTAAATACAAATATAGTTGTTTCAACAAATCTTCAAAAATGTAGGTTCATTGGTGGGAATCCTCATTCACGGTCGTAATGCTTCAGTGCCAAACCTAGATTTAAAAGTCTAAAACTCATCATGGCCATAAAGAAAAATTCATGGTTGAGAAACCTACTTTTACAGCTGGGAAATCTTATTCACGATTGGAAACTTTGATCTTGAAGACTACTAGAAATTATAAGAAAAAACTCTTCATGGGCATGCTTTCACAGATGGGAATGCTTTCTTTCATGCTCAGAAGATTTGTGTCGGTCATGAATTGTTAGCTTTATGGCTGGAAAGGGTGACCATGAATGGTTCTAAGATTTCTTAAAGGATTTGAGGTGGAATGATTTTTCACGAGCATGAATGAATGTTCACGCCCGTGAATCTTGACCTTCATGGCTAGGAAGTCTCCCTATGAATGCGACTGTCCTTTTTATCTTAAACTTTAAACTTTTCATTGTTATAAAGATTCGTACATGGTTAGAAAAATGAGGTTCACAGGCGTGAATCTGTCCTGCTCTAAGAAAGTAAGAGATTTCAGTTCTTCTTCCCTTGCATATAAACATTTAATTGAAATTGTTAGACAAGCTCAGTTCTTTGTAACCATCAATAACCCTTAAGGTTTCACAGTTTCTAATCTTATGGCAGGAAATGTTTATTAACTCGATTGGTAAGCTGGTTTTTCGCCTAAGGTGCCTTGCGTTAAGCTCAAGAAGGATGGTTGTTCAAACAAGAACTCAAGGAGAGTTGATTGGGGAGTTATATTTCGAAACGAATTCGGTAAGTGACTTTTGAGTATGTGGTTAATATCAATTATTGTATGATATGAAGGTAGAACCATGGGCAGTCCTGAATAGTCTTATTCTAACTCAAGATAAAGGGTATAAATAGCTTATCTTGGAGGTTGAGTCGCAGCTTGTAGTGCACTGGTGAACCTCTAGCTCGAGGTACGAGGGTCATTTTTTGAACTGATTTAGGGTTTTTGTCATCTATTATAAAGTTTTCTTCATGTTCAGGTTAAGCAAATGTTAAGGGAAGGAAATAAGGTTGTTGACTAGTTCTCTAATGAAGTATTGAAGCATGGTAGAGGTGTGGTTGTTATTAATGTTCCTACTTTGCTTCATCAGATGCATTGTGATCTTATTAGTGTTTTTTAGCCAAGTCTTGTGATGCTTTAAGGCTAGTTTTGCATTTTTTTGGATTTTCCCTCCTTTATATCTTTTTTAAAACATTTAGAGTTTTTTGCTTTTAAATTTAATATAGAAGTCGTGGATGAATCAACAAGGAATGATGATAATGTAATGTTATCTTAAGAACATTATGTTGAAAAGTTCTTTAAAAAGTTTAGATATTTTGATGTCATACCGATAAGGACCCTCTTATGATGCTAATACTTAATTAAAGAAATATCGAGGATACTTAATTACTTAGTTTAAATAATTATAAAATATTAAAAATCTATTACATCTAATGAACTTTTCCTAACATGACATAGACTATGTAGTTTGTAGATTGAGCATGTACATACATAATTCCAATTGAGATTATTGGGCTGTATAAGTGAGAGATATTAAATATTTGAGAGCTACTATGAACTTTGATATTCTTTGCAGTATATTACTTATTGTATTAGAATGATAGAGTGATGTTGATTGGATCTCAATTTTAGATAAGACAAAAATTCATGGTTATGCATACTCTTGGTATGTGTGCAGTTACTTGGAGATTAGATAATTAATACTATGATTCAAAGTTTATAACTCTGGAATTGCTGGTACTAAGGTTGAATGATTGAGAAATTTCATAGCAAGTATACATTGGGTAAAATCAACACCTTTTATGCATTGGTTGCTAATTGATAATTGTCATTGTAAAGAAAAAATACCTTTAGAACAAACACATTTGGGTGAGACATATTGTGGGTAAATAACTATTAAAGGATGGAATTGAGTTCATTGATTATGCAAAGTTAGAAGTACATTTGGCTGATGCTCTCACTAAAGCCTCAGAAATATTTAAAGAAAACTAATAAAGCATTAAAGGACTGAGACTTAAGCCAATTGAAACATCAACAATGATAATGATCAACATTGTGATTGGAGATATCATACATAAGGTTCATATAAATAATAGCAAGTTATTTATTAATCCTGCTTGTATAATAAATTTTATTCTCTTTTATGTTACGAGTATGCTAGACTGTAACAAATGAGAGGATGAGCTAAAAGCTCTCAGTAAATTTTATAACTCTTATGAGTGTATTTAATTGTAGAATATACTTTATGATATCACCTATATGAATGTAGAGTGAGGTGACTTTTATAAGAATACGACAAAATCTCTAAAGCATATATAGGTATGAGCATGATCTATTAGCATAAAACTGCATTCGACAATAAAAGTTGTAAGGTGTAATGTGATTGGTAAGATTTTAACTTGTAATAAAGAGTTCTTAGTTTATAAAAGCTTTCATCATAACTCTATAAGTTATATTTATTTTTCTAGATTTGATTTTTATCCAAAACTTACAAGATAAATGCATTCTATACTCATATTGTAAACTCAACAACAATTACTTAAAAACTATAAATTTTTTAAAAATTATAGATAAATGTAGTATATATATGAGTATTTCAAAATAGTCTTTATTTTTTATTTAAAAAGAGTCTCATTGTTTGACATCTAGCTGTTATTTCGATGTTCACTTCATATGCCCTAATCATTTCGCTTTTCTAGATTAAGTTGTTACATATCTACTACCTTCTTTCTACCTAATTCATTATTGAAGCATAAGTCTACCGAAAGGTTTATACTTTTGACACTATTTGTAACGATAGAAAACTAGATCGCATAAAATATTATAGTATTCAAAATAAATAAAAATTCTATTATTTTTAACTGGATCAATTAAGTAATATTCTTAAGTTAATTGATTTAAAAATACATAAATAATATTATAGGTATACTTCTATTTTAAGCATATTTCTTTTATTTTTTGATTTTTAATAAGAAAGATATATATTTCATTCATGAAATTTAAATAGTACATTTTCAGAATGGATAAAATTTAAAAACATAATTATAAAAAGTAAAAAAGAAAAAGACTTGCTCAATTTTTTTTATTATATTGATAAAGATTCAAGATTGACAAGTAGAGAAAACTCTGCTTAATCAATTTTTTTTAATGATTAGATTTTTTAAAATTCATTAGTAAAATCAGAAGTACATTTGGTTGATGCTCTCATTAAACCCTCATAAATATTTTAAAAAAACTAATAAAGTATTAAAGGACTGAGACTTAAGCTAATTGAGACATCAACAATGATAACGATCAATCTTATGATTCGAGATACCATACATAAGGTTCATATAAATATTAGCAAGTTATTTATTAATCCTGCTTGTATAATAAATTTTATTCTCTTTTATGTTATGAGTATGCTAGACTGTAATAAATGAAAAGATGAGCTAAAAGCTCTCAGTAAATTTTATAACTCTTATGAGTGTATTTAATTGCAGAATATACTTTATGAAATCACCTATATGAGTGTAGACAGAGGTGACTTTTATAAGATCACGACAAAATCTCTAAAGCATATATAGGTACGAGTATGATCCATTAGCATAAAACTGCATTCGACAATAAAAATTATAGGGTGTAATGTGATTGGTAAGATTTTAACTTGTAACAAAGAGTTCTCAGTTTAAAGTTAATAATTTCATCATCATTCTATAAGTTATATTTTATTTCTCTAGATTTGGTTTTTGTTCAAAACTCACAAGACGAAAGTATTCTACACTTATATTTTAAACTCAACAAAAATTATTCTAAAACTATAAATCCTTTGAAAATTGTAGATAAATATAGTATATGTATGAGTATTTCAAAATAGTCTTTATTTTATTTTTAAAAAGAGTCTGATTGTTTGACATTTTGCTATTGTTTCGATGTTCACTTCATGCCCTAATCAGACCACTTTTCTAGATTAAATTGTCACATATCTACTAGCTTCTATTTAATTCATTATTGAAACATAAGTCTACTCGAAGGTTTCTGCTTTGACATATTTGTAATGATAGAAAACTAGATCATATGAAATATTATAGTATTCAAAATAAATAAAATTCTATTATTTTTAACTAGATCAATTAAGTAATATTCTTAAGTTACCTGATTTAAAAATACATAAATAATATTATGGCTAGACTTCTACTCTAAACATATTTCTTTTTATTTTTTAATTTCTTATAAGAAAGATATATATTTCATTCATGAATTTGAATAGTACATCTTCAATATGGATAAGATTTAAAAACATAATTATAAGAAGTATAAAAGAAAAAGACTTGCTCAACTTCTTTTAATTTTATTAATAAATATTTAAGATTGACAAATAGAGAAAACTTTACTTAATCAATTTTTATTTTATTTTTTAATGATTAAATTTTTGAAACTCATTAATAAATTCTTTTCTCGTATTAAAAGATTAAAAACTCACTAATGATGAGACTGAAGCATCTTCATAAACCACCTAAGGTGCTAACTTAATGATCGAACGATTTTTCACCTAAGGTGCTAACTTTGAAATTTTATAGAGACAGTTTTTTTGAGTGCATTTCTTAAGAGTGCCCATGTCTATGCTTTTGATTTGATTTTTCTGTGTGGCTCCATGATTGGTGTTGCGGTGATAATCTTGGATTCTGTCCAAGTTAGCTGTAGCTATATGAACATTACGCAATAGAAGAGAACCCATATACCCACGTCCAAAGAGAATTACTATCATTAATAATTTTTTTTATCTCTTTTCATTTGCTCTAAAAGAAAAAAATATATCTTTGTGGAAAGAAGATCCATAAATTTCTATTAAAATTATGGTTAAATACTATTTACCCACTGAGGTTAGTTTAATACATAAATCAGTCCTTATATTTTTTTTATTACATCAAAATCTCTTTGAGTTTTAACAAAACTAACTATTATCCCCTTTTCTGTTAGTTGAAGGATTAAACTGGTAATTTAATATTATAATTTACTTTTTAAATTTATTATTAAGTATGAAACTCGTCCAAATTCAATTTTATTATTAAATTAGAATAAAATCTTACTTTAGCATAAATTTACTTTAGTGTCTAATTAAAATAATAAATTTAATATTTTTTACTTATTTATGTCTTTTATTTTTTTAGTATAATTTAATTCTAAAAAAATCTAAACGTATTATAAACACTTTTTTTAATATTATTAAATTACAATATAGTTTGATTTTAAATTTGTAAGTAAAATAAATAGTTAAAAGTCATTATTTTATTAAACACTAAAATTAAACTATATTAAAAATAAAAGCTTTATTTATATTAATCTCATTTTAATGGTTGATAAAAAGCTTCATTTTTAACATATAATATTATTATGGTTTTCTTTATTGATAATGGACTTATCAACTTAGTGTTTAGATTATTTAGCTAGATTAAAATATAATTTTTTTGATTTACTTTTTATTTTTAATATAGTTTAACTATAATATATGATAAAAATAACAAAAAATGATACTTTTAATTTAAAATATTTATTTTATATTAATAATTAAAATTAAATTATATAATAATTTAATAATATTATTATAGATATAAATAGTTCTAAGATTTTAAAATTTACATGAATTAAATTGTATTAGAAATAAAAAGTTAGAGCAGGAAAAAAAATTACTATTTTGATTAAATACTAAAATTAACTTGCACTAAAAACAAGATTCTATTATAATATGATAACAAAATTAATTTTAGACGAGTTTGATACTTGATAATAAATTAAAAAATTAAATTATAATATTAAATTACTAATTCAGTCATATACGATTAACACGAAATAAAATAGTAATTACTGTTATTAAAATTTTTAAAAAAATTAATGTAATAAAAAAGGAAAAAGACCAACTTATATATTAAACTAAAACTGAAAAAATAAATAATATTTATCCTTTGAAATTACCGTAACGAAACAATAAAATATGAATAACTATGAGATCTAGAGCGTGACACAGACTCTACATCCAGGAGCGTGAACTCAACGCCATCCCTTTTTTCTTTTTTAAAAGAAAAAACCGAAATAAAAGAATTACTTCAAAATTAAACTAGGTCAAAAATAAGACCTCACTTTATAGAAAAAGAAATTAGAATATTTACTAAATCGGGGAATTAATACGGTGTCGTATAATAGCCGCCTGTGAGGAATGAAGATGAAAGAGAGAAGGAAAACGCATTGAATTTGTAGCCTCATCTCCCTAATATCGGACCAAAAAGCCCATTCTTTCTCTCTCCTTTCGCTCTCCATCTGCCTCTCTCCCTGCTTTCTCACCAAACAAACAAACCCTAATCCAAATCTCCCTCTCTAATTCTCTCTATTTATTTTTATTGTCCCCAATTAACCTTTCCGTGCTTTGATCCATCAAACCGTACTTTCTCTAGATCTGTTTCTTCTTCAGGTACGCCTTTTCTGTTTCTCTTTCTTTTTTTTTTGGTTCGATTTCAATTTTTTTTTTTTTGCTTTTTCTTTTTTGATATTTTATTCGTTTGCATACATAATATTATTTGCTCTTCGATTTTGTTAGACGAAACACCGGATCGGTTAATAGTTTCCTTTGATATTGTTATTTGATAGGAATTTTTTTTCTTTTGAAATTAATTATTCGTTTGATTGGGTTAAATTTTGATTTTTTGAGTTTTGGAATCGGAAACAGAAAGAAATCGAGCTGTTGACTTTTTTTATTTTTATTCTAGGATTATTGCTTTCTTCGCTGCCAAAAGCTAGGGTTTGTTAAAATCAGAAGGAATGATGATTTTGGTAATTTGAGAGGCTTTATATGATCCTTAAATCATATTTAAAATTGTTTATTTACGGTAAATAATATTTATTTATTTTTTTGTTTACTTGTGTATAGAAAATTAAGATTGCGAGGGTTTATTTTATGTGCTTGGATGCCTTTCGCAGAACAAGAACTTGATTTTGCACAAGTTGTTTAATAATTAGGTCAACTTTTTGTAGTGGTTAATGCATGTAATAATGTGTTTTGAAAAGCAACTATATGAATACCAAAGAAACAATGGGATTGTGTGAATGCAACTATGACAAAAACAAAAAGGGGCTCCTAAGAAAGAAGTTTTAGCCATGTATTATCTCCATTTTACACTTTTTGTGGTTGATTACTTCTTGGTTTTGTCAGGGGAATGCAACTTGAAAGTATTCAAGTATACTTTGATGGATGATGATTGTGCAGATGGATAAGATGTCTGCTCCTTCATCAAGGGAGCGTGCAGAACGCCTTTATGAAAAGGTATTTCCTCATTTCCTTTTAAAAATTCACTTCATATGTCTGGTTATTGGAGAACTCCTCTTTCTCTTTTTCTCTTTCTAACTCCTCTCTTGTCGATGCAACTATTTTCTTTTGCTTAGAATATATTATTCCTGATCATGGTTCAAACCTTTGTCAAAATTGCGCTTTGTAGAATATTGAGTTGGAGAATAAGCGTCGGAGGTCAGCTCAGGCAAGAATTCCATCGGACCCCAATGCCTGGCAACAGATGCGTGAGAACTATGAAGCCATAGTTCTTGAGGATCATGGTTTTTCTGAGCAGCACAACATAGAATATGCTCTTTGGCAGTTGCATTATAGACGCATCGAGGAACTAAGGGCTCACTTCAGTGCTGCTCTAGCATCTGCCAACTCTAATACATCTCAGGGTGCCAAAGTTCCTTCTCGGCCTGACCGTGTTACAAAGATAAGGCTGCAGTTTAAAACATTTCTTTCAGAAGCAACTGGGTTTTATCATGATTTGATCCTGAAAATCAGAGCTAAGTATGGGCTTCCCCTGGCATATTTTTCTGAAGATTCAGATAATCGCGTTGTCTTGGAGAAAGATGGGAAAAAATTTGCTGACATGAAGAAAGGTTTGATCTCTTGTCATCGCTGTTTGATATACTTGGGTGACCTTGCAAGATACAAGGGACTATATGGGGAGGGTGATTCTAAAACACGCGAGTATGCAGCAGCTTCAAGTTACTACTTACAAGCTGCATCTCTTTGGCCATCAAGTGGGAACCCCCATAATCAGGTTTGTCCTTGATTATACTATTTGCTGTTGTTCTATAACAAGTCATTTTTTATTTTTTGCTATGATATGTTTATTTTGTGCTTTTCTGTTCTTTTAATGTTTCTGGTCTCTTTAGTTTGACAAGCCTTTTGCTTATTTCAGCTTGCTATTTTGGCTTCCTATTCGGGAGATGAATTGGCGGCAGTGTATCGTTATTTTAGGAGTCTGGCAGTTGATAATCCCTTTACGACAGCAAGAGATAACTTGATTCTTGCTTTTGAGAAGGTATTCTTTTCTTTTTGATTGTTTTGCTCTCATATGCCACTACTATGTTTCTTGCTGAATCTGCTTTCCACATCTGCTTCCTTGTTAGACAGAAGAATGTTGAATGTGGGTAAGATGTTTATGTGTTTCTTGAGAATCGAGCATTAATGAGGGAGAAAAATGTGGAGATGTATCATCTGTCATTTTTATGCGCTATTGTCATTGGGCATGATTAAATCTAGGAATTCAATGTCAGTGCAAAGCTTCTGTAGGCTGTTATTGTGGATTCCTTTTCCTTTTCCTTTTCCTAAGTCTTTTCTTTCTGACAACTGAGTTTAATACAAATGATTGCATTTGTATGATGAACAGTGCAAGCAGTTAATTTTTAGGTTATCATAGCAATTGCTTGTTAAATGGGTTAAATTTTCGGGATTTGGATTCTGGATACTTGGAGAGGGAATCTGATGATGAAAATGAAAAATTTAGTTCTTTTTACCTTTCTTTCATGGTGCTTCTGTTTTAGTTAGATATTGATGTAGTGGAAGACGTTATTAATTTTTATTTTGTTTTTTGGCAGAACCGTCAAAGTTACACCCAACTGCTCGGGGATACAAAAGGTCTCGCAGTTAAGGATTCATCTGGGTGCTTGACCAACAAGGGAAGAGGGAAAGGGGAAGCAAAGCCTGCATCTAAAGACACCAACTTGGAAGCCAATGGTGACACTGAAAAGACATCTAATGTCCATGAGATGTATAAATCTTTTTGCATTCGCTTTGTCCGCCTGAATGGCATTCTTTTCACACGCACCAGGTCATTTGTCTCAGAAAGTAACTGATTTGGTGGATTTTTTTTCTAATTCCTTGTATTTAGATTCTTACTTTTCTATTTTTTGTTCAGCCTGGAGACATTTGCTGAAGTCCTCTCTTCTGTCAGCAGTGAATTCTGTGTTCTTCTTTCTTCTGGGCCAGAAGAGTTGAACTTTGGTCCAGATACTGTCGATCATGCCCTTTTCATTGTTCGGCTTATCTCTATTCTTATATTTACTATCCACAATGTTAAAAGAGAGAGTGAAGGTCAGACATATGCAGAAATTGTGCAGCGTGCTGTTCTGCTTCAGAATGCATTTACTGCAGTATTTGAGTTGATGGGACACATGTTAGAGAGGTTTGTGCAGCTGCGAGATCCTTCTTCTAGTTATCTCTTACCTGGCATTCTGGTTTTTATGGAATGGTTGGCCTGCTGTCCTGATGTTGCATCAGGCAGCGATGCAGACGAGAAACAGGCTGCTGTTAGATCAAACTTTTGGAACCATTGCATATCCTTCTTGAATAAGATCTTGTCATTTTGGTCGACGTCCCTTGATGATAATGAAGATGACACATGCTTTAATAACATGAGCCATTATGAAGAAGGGGAAACTGGAAATCGGATTGCTTTGTGGGAAGATTTTGAATTGAGAGGATTTTTACCGATTCTCCCTGCTCAAACCATTTTGGATTTTTCGAGGAAGCACTCCTATGGAGGTGATGGCAGCAAGGAGAAAATATCTAGAGTTAAAAGGATTCTGGCAGCTGGGAAGGCTCTATCAAACATCGTTAAGATTGGTCAACAAACAGTTTTTTATGATTCAAGGATGAAGAAGTTTGTCATAGGCACGGGGCATCAAATTTCAGATGATGGCTTGTTGACGTTTGATTCTGCTTTGCCAAAAGCTAATGACCTATTGCAAGAAATTCAGCCTGAACAAACAATTAGCATGAGTGTCCTGCAGCCTAATCCACAGCCATATGTGGAAGGGGATGAAGAGGATGAAGTCATTGTTTTCAGACCTGCAGTGCCAGAGAAGCGAAATGATGTGCTTAGCGCGGAATGGACCCCACTTGATGGCATGAAACCAAGTGAAGATTTATCTGTAGCTGATATGAAATTTTACGGTGGTGCTCTTGATATGCGGCAGCAGGCTGCTTTTGATGCAGGTTCTCAAATTACTGTATCCTCTGGGGTTAGCACTCAGCAGAATCTACAACAACCAATTCAACCACATACCTCAAAGTGGTTAATGGAAGAAGCTGTTTCACTTGCAAATAGCTTGAAAGCTGTCAGGTTCATGGAGAATGGGCATGTAGCAGAACATGAGTTTCCAAAAGATTTAGGCATGGCCCATCCTCCTGTACGTTCAGTTCCCATTCAACAACCTGCAAATGTTAATACTAGTGGTATGTTCTATAATCAGACAAAAATGCTGGAAAGTGTGGTTCCATCAAACGTTGATGTGATAACATCTGGAGTTCTTGCTGAAAGTTTGGCTGTGAAGACCTCGATGGCTCTGCCAGCAGGCATGAGAAAAAGTCCGGTTAGTCGACCTGTAAGGCACCTTGGGCCTCCGCCAGGCTTTAGTCATGTTCCTCCTAAGCAATTTAATGAACCTGTTTCTGGTTCAGATTTGATGAGTGGGAATTCACTAGCAGATGATTATAGCTGGTTGGATGGCTATCAGTTGTCATCGTCAACAAAAGGTTCTGGACTGAATACTGCAGCTAATTTCACTTCTCAAGCCATGCCTCAGTACATTAATAGCAATAATGGCTTGATGGGGACAGTCAGCTTCCCTTTTCCCGGAAAACAGGTACCGTCAGTTCAGTTCCAGACAGAAAAACAGAATGGCTGGCAGAACTACCAGGCTCTTGAGCATCTAAGAGTACAGCAAGAGCAGCAGCTGCAGCAACAACTCTTAAATGGAAATCAGCAGTTCACTCCAATGCCTGAGCAATATCACGGAAAGTCTATCTGGAGTAGTCGTTATCTTGTGTGAGATGAGTATGAAAGCAATGGTAAGATAATATTTTTACCCAATGCTTGGACATGTAATTAACAAATGCAAATCCTCTGCTTATGAAATATTTTAATGTAATTATTCCTATCTTTAGGTTCCGAGAATGACTTCGGTGAATGTACTGTGTCCTCTTGCTACCAAATATGAACTCCAACTTTGCAGCCTTTGTCAATTTCAAATTTAATTTTGTGTTGGAGCATGGGTGGCTTTGGCTCTTTGCTGGTGCTTGCTACTGAACAAGTGAGTGTCTATCTGCTTTATTCTATTCCTTCCCACCCATGAAATGCCAGCATGACCCTTCTCTCTCTGTTGAATGCTCTTTTATATTGGTTGATACTTGATAATTAAATGCCAACATAAATTCGTTAAATTGGCATGTCTGATAGTGATTAATGATACGATCCGCTTAATGCTCTTTGGATGTAAGCCCCATGTAGACATCTGTTCCAACAGAATATTTCTTTTAGATTGTGTGGACATGCAGATGTGTCTGTAACTTGTTTATTTTTGCTGAAAAGCAGATGCATTGATTTGCACTTTAATGACTTCCGTTTGAATGCAGATTTCGCGGAGCTCTCCTGTATGGGGAAGACAAATATTGGAACATCTTTATGGTGCGAAATTTCCTAAGAAGTAAATGCCTTTATATGGTTACATGGGTTGGAGATAGAATGTGTTAATAAGAGCAACTGTTGGTTTTGGGCTTATATTTGGAGGAGTTGGTGGAATAAAGAGATGGTGTAGTCACCATTTAACTCAACTTTCATCTCGCCCTAACTGTCAGAACTGCTGATGCTATCATCATTTGGCTGGTGTTGACTTTATAGTGCCCTGAATTGGTTCTATGCCAGATATATCCAGATCTCTGTTGCAGAAGGGTGCTTAGGGTATGATAAGGGCATCAGAAGTTGGGACGGTAGGATTATATGGTAATTATGATAGTCTATAATGTGGATGGTTATGAGTATGATGGTCGTGTCTAGATCAACGTGTTAAATGTTCTATTGTACTGGCTGTTTGTTTGAAATCATACTTTACCGTGTATGTGGAACAAGTGACCAATGATGTTTTAGTTTTATGTCTGGGAGTTGGGGTTGCTCCCTAACTTCTGGGAAATAAACCATGGAATGGAACATATTTCCTATGTCGAATATTATATGATGTTCGCAGTTTGTGGTCTTGTTAGTCATAATCTTTACCATAAATGTGTAATTGTGCTTGGCATGGTTTTCTTATTTTTATTTTTATAGTTGTGTGCTCTCTTTGGGTGCATGTTTATTTTGTGAATTTTGGTATTAAAAGTAGCCTTTTTTATTTAAATCTTGTGCGCGTAAAGTAAAATGTTTTCAATGCTGTTTATTCATGTTTTTTTAGTTAGATTCAAATTTTATGTTATGAACTTTATTTATTTTTATAAATAAAAAGGTGGTTTTCTAAAAATCAAAATGAAACACTCATGTTTGGGACGGCAGGAAGTGCGAAGAGCTTTGATTGAGGTTAGGAGTTGTAAAAATGGGCAGGGGAAAAGTTGTGGAAGTCGCTGTGTTCAATTAGTGGAGCTAAGAGCTTGTGTGAACGAAAGGAACAATTGTAAGGCAGTCTTGCATCTCCCTGATAGGGATCTGTGAATCCAAGAGTACCTTATTGCAGTACTTAGGGGGGTGGGGGGAGTTTGTATTCAGAAATTTAGACAGTGATTTTTAAATTTATTAGTTTCCCAGTTAAAAAGAGAAAAGGTCTAAATCTATAAAAATTAGGTTTTACCATAAAAATGTGATCCAAGAATTTCAGAGAATGGTATTTCAAATTTTTAAATTGTGGAGAGCGGGGTTTGCACCATCTTATGGAATCAAAGGAATGCGAAAATTTGGAAGAATTCCATCATGTTCTCCTGCTATGAGTTCCTCGACACTGGGAAAACTAATCAGGGTTCTGTTTCTCGGTCACCACCTCTAGCTGGGTCTCTAAATTGCAATGTCGTTGCTGCATCATTTTCAGCCTCTGGCTCTACAGGTTTTTGGTATGATTCTTGGTGACTCTTAGCAGAATCATTGATGGCCTTTTCTGCTCTAGAGAAGCCGAACCTCTTGCTCTTGCTCTGAAAATGCAATATCATGGGTAATATCTCCTACTGTTTCTAATGTGACTTTTGAAGCTGATGCCTGTCTGGCTGTCTTTAATGCCTGTGATTATTCAGATCTTGGATCAATTATTCAAGACTGTTTTTCTTTATTTTGCAATGGAGGCAGGGACCATTTGTATTTCCTTTTCATTATTACAATAAGATTATATATTTGGTCTCCATCTAATATTCAAAGAAACCATGCTTTTTGACATATAGTTCTCTTTAATATTAATTAAATGAAAACTTCAAATGCCATTCTGAAAGTCAAGATTATAATATTGAGTAATCGGTCAGCTTGCTGTAAATGTAGAATTTTATAAAAACTTGAGTTTATGAAATTGAGTTAATTTTTCTAGAACTAGTTTAACTAGTTGTTTACCCGTACATTACAAGTATGTTATTATTATAGTAATTATAAATAATAACAAAAAATTAATTTATAAGAAATCTAATAGAATTTTCAATACTTATATAATTATTTATCACATTTCTAATAATAATAATAATAATAATATAAAATATTTTTAAATATCATCCTTAATAAAATTCTAATATAAAGATATTATTAACAAAATATTTATTAGTTGGTTTATAATTATATAAAATTAATATTATAAATATCATTGATATGCTATTTTTTATACCAAAAAGTCATTATAAAATTAAAACACTAATAAATTAGTTAATATAATATTAAAAACATAAAATAAAATGTTATTTCCTAAAATTAGAATTTTGTTTATGTAGGAAAGTAATTTATTATTTAAAAATATATATTTTCTATAATATTTATGTATCAAAAACAAATACAACTCTTGATTTAATAAATGTATATATCATATACTTTTTGGGATTATAAAATTACTGCATAATTAGGAAGTTAACTTATTATTAAATATAATATTTAAAATAAAAGTTTACTTTCTAGAATTAAAATAATTATTTATTTGAAAAAATAACTTATGATTAGAAAGCTAATTTATAATAAATATAATTTTTAAAATATAATTAAATATATTTTATAGGACTAATAAAATTACAAATTATTAATATATATATATATATATATATATATATATATATATATATTTAATTAATTTCTAGAAATTATTTGTTAATATTTTTATAAACTCTATGATAGATTGTTAGATGTCATATTACTTTTAAAATTATAATTAAGTGATAGTTTAAAGTAAATAAATATAAAACTATAAAAAATAAATACACAAATATGTATTTAAAAAATATTAAAAAAATAAAACACATGGTATTTCTTTGATATAAGAAATTTCGTTCCTTAAATAAAAACGTCAAAACAGGTTATAGTTTTTTTTAACTTTATCCTATATATATCATATATATTATATTTCTTCATATTTATGTTTAGTTAATTTATTAAATTACTTTGAATGAAAATATGTCAGCCGGCCTCTATGAAAATTACAGTCATCTCATTATTATATTGAAGACTTTCAGTCTTCTGAAGTATTAAAAAAATTATGAATAAGTGATCTTTAATTGCTAATTTTAAGCTCCGTATCTATACAATTAAAGAACATCATAATTTTATTTCTTTTCAAATATATATATATTTTTACTTTTTGAATGCAAATATTCTATCTAATTTCTTCAAGATATATAATTAAAATTTTGATAAATGAACAAAAAGTATGTTTCCCTACAAAATTAATTTGATATTCATAGGAAATGTTGATATCAAACCACATTTCCTTCTACCTATTCATTTTTTATTGATACATTTATTGTTGGTTATTTAAAATTTTTTAAATTTTCTAATAATTAAAAATGTAAAACTATAGGTATAGTAAAAAATGTTCTTATATATTGATAGATACACGCTACGAAGATCAAAGAGGATGCTAGTCAAGAATCAAAGAATTTGAATTGAGATATCTCTGCTATAATATTTGGATTTGTTTGAATTGGTCATGTTTCTGTTTTAAATAAATGTGGCTATTTCTTAGCCACTAGCCAGTACTTCCATTCTTATAAGAATAGTTGTTGAGTCTTTATGTATTTATACATTCATTATTTGCAATAAAGGGGATATAAAAAAAAAAGAATCATTCAAAACAACTCACTGGTTTATTCCTACCACAAGCAGAATATTATTATTATTTTTTGACTGGGACCTATCATTTGGTATCAGAGCTAACCACTATGACTACCAATAAAGAAAGGATTGAGAATTTAAAAGCTGGGCTGGGAGGTCTCCAAGACAACTTTAGCAAAATGGAAATTGGCGTCACTGATAGGCTTCAAGACTTGAAGTCGCAATTAATAAAATTTTTGAGGTAATGCTCAAGCAGCACGAAATCTTAATAGCAATAAATCCTTCAATGGGTGGTCTTCTGAGCATTATGAGGAGGGACAGCTTGTGTTCAACTCCAAGCTAGCTAAGCTTGAATTTCCTCGATATTCTGGTGACGACCCTACGGAATGGTGAACTGAGTCAATCAGTTCTTTCTCTATCAGAACACACAGGAAGTTGCTCTAGCTTCCTATCACTTGGGAGGTGAGGCAAATCAGTGGTGGCAGTGGATATATAGGGCTTATCAAGAGGAAAAGTAGGAGATAATATGGGAGATCTTCGTAGAAGAATTATGGTCTCAGTTTGGACAGACTGATTGTGAAAATTTTGATGAATCATTGTCAAAAATACAGCAGTCAGGTTCCTTATGTGAGTACCAAAAAGAGTTCGAAAGGTTAGGCAATAGAGTATATGTATGGACTCAAAAAGCATTAGTTGGCATATTCATGGGAGGCCTAAATCCAAAAATTTCAGATGGAATTCGAATAGCCAAAATCCCTGAAGGAAGCCATTAGCTTAGCTAGAATGAGAGCAGTTGCAACATCAACGAAAAGTTTCTCGCGTGTTATCCAAGCCTACTTTTGACTCATCTCCGACAAAATCAAAGACTGCAACACCAATTAAACGTCTTTCTTGGGAAGAGATGCAAAAGAAGCAAGCTCAGGGTCTCTGCTTCAATTATGATGCCAAGTTTGTTCTAGGTCATAAATGCAAAGAACCCCAATTCTTATTGCTTGACAGAGGGTATAGGGACTATGAGATTGATGAGGATGAAGATAGAGATGAACCTGAGATTTCACTCCATGCTCTCACAGAATGGTCTTCATCGAAAACTATGCGAGTCTCAGTGAAGATTGGATCTCAAAAACTGATTGTGCTTATTGATAGTGGTTCAACTTATAATTTCATCAATAACAAAGTAGCTGAACTTCTGCACTTATCTGTGGTACCAACTAAACCATTCAATGTTAAAGTGGCTAATGGTGGACCTCTAAAATGCCAAGGGAGATTTGATAATGTTCAAATTCACCTGCAAGGTATACCATTCACCATAACCCTTTATTCATTACCACTAATTGGTTTGGAGATGGTATTAGGCATTCAATGGCTTGAACAATTGGGCACAATAATGTGATTGGAAACAGATGACAATGGAGTTTCACTAGAAGAACCAACATCATCATTTGGAAGGAATTGATAATTCCCAAATTCATCCAACAACATTGGCTGCAATTTCTAAAGATATCAAACAGAGAAGCTTTTTATTTGCCGTCTGTGTACAACCTTCGGAAGAAATGGTTCAAGAAATCAAACTAGACATGATGGAGTTGGTACAGGAGTTTGAGCAAATTTATCAAGCACCCTCGCAGCTGCCACCAACAGAGGAAATTAACCACCACATCAATCTTAAGGAAGGAGCCGAACCTGTAAATATGCAACCATACAGGTATGCCTATTTTCAGAAAGCCGAAATAGAAAAACAAGTGCATGATATGTTGCAACAGGGGCTAATTCGAACTAGCATCATTCCATTTTCTTCACCTACTTTACTTGTTAAAAAAAAGATGGGACTTGGTGCTTTTGCATTGATTATAGAGCCTTAAATGCTGTCATAATTAAAGATAGATTTCCCATTCCAACTATTGATGATATGCTTGATGAACTATATGGTGCTTGTTACTTCACTAAACTTGACCTGTGATCCGGACCATCAAGTTCGGGTTAGTCCTTTTGACGTTTATAAAAGAGCTTTTCATACACATAATGGACATTATGAGTATCTTGTTATGCCATTTGGCTTATGTAATGCCCCATCCACCTTCCAAGCAATCATGAACTCCATCTTTCGTCCGACATCCTAATTTATAGCCCCAGTTGGACCATGCATCTTGCATATGTTAGAAAGGCTTGTGAAATATTAAGGCATCATAACTTTTTCATCAATCTTAGCAAGTGTGCATTTAGGCAGCAAGAGACTGAGTATTTGGGTCATATTGTGACTCCTGAAGAGGTCAAGGTGGACCAAAAGAAAATTGAGGCTATGGTTAATTGGCCTAAACATACTAATGTCTCTGATTTACATGGATTTTTAGGCCTTACAAGTTATTGCAGGAAGTTTGTGAAGGACTACAGAACCATAACTCGACCACTCACTAATCTTTTCAAAAATGGGCAATTCCAATGGTCGAATGCAGCAAAAAAGGCATTCATAACCTTAAAGCAAGCCATGACATCTACTCCAACACTTGCTTTGCCTAATTTCAATGAACTATTCACTATCGAATCTGATGCTTCTGGTGAGAGAATTGGTGTTGTAGTAACTCAGCTGGGCAGGCCAATAGCATTCATGAGTCATGCTTTAAGGGTGATGAAACAATCTTGCTCCACTTATGCCAAAGAAATGCTCGCCATCACTCAAGCAATTAAGACATGGCGCCCTTACTTAATTGGCAAAAAATTCTTTGTGCTAACAAATCACCATAGCCTCAAGTATTTGTTGGAACAACGTATTGGTACACCTGAGCAACAGAAGTAGGTGTCAAAGCTTTTGGGATACGATTATGAGATTTTATATTAATCGGGCAAACAAAACTCAGTTGCTGATGCTTTGTCAAGGGTATTGGGTAGTCCTAGTCTTCACACTCTCTTTGTCCCTCAAACAACTTTGTGGGATGCAATCAAGACAAGCTGCCACTCACCCCTACATGGCCCATATTTGCAAAATGGCAACTTCAAAACCTGGTGCGCCATACAGGTGGCGAAATGGGCTAGTTTGCTACCTCCTAATACCGCCATAGTCACCCAATTATTACCAGAGTTTCATGATTCCCCATATAGAGGTCCTACCGGGAGCATTGAGAACTTATAAATGGCTAGCTCAACAGTTCTATTGGCCATTTATGCATTAGACAATTCAACGATATGTTATTGCATGCATTATTTGCCAAAAGAACAAGAGTGATGCTCTGTTCCCAACTGTTCTTCTTCAGCCATTGCCCATCCCTTGTCAGATATGGGATGGCATAACAATGGACTTCATTGAAGGACTGTCCTTGTCTAATGGTAAGAGCACAATTCTTATGGTAGTAGATCGATTAAGCAAAATAGCTCATTTTATGGCTCTATCGCATCCATATACTGCTAAGATGGTAGCTGAAAAGTTTGTAGACAACATTATCAAACTTCATGGAATGCCAAAATCTATTATTAGTGATCGTGATCCCATTTTTATCAGCTTATTTTGGCTAGAATTTTTCAAGTTGTCAAGCACTAAGCTGCAAATGATCTCCTCCTATTATTCGCAAACTGACGGCCATCGATGTCTTGAACAATATCTATGCTGTTTTGTCTCACATCAGCCATGCAAATGGAGTTCTCTCCTGTCTTGGGCTGAATTTTGGTATAATGCAACCTACCATAGCTCGATTGGCATGACTCCCTTTCAAGCCCTTTATGGTAGATTGCCACCCACCATTCCTAATTATCAAGTTGGGTCTTCTTTTAATGAAGTTGATCAAGCATTGTTGTTTTGTGATGCAATTCTGCGACAACTCAAATGTAATTTAAGTGCAGCAATTAATCAGATGAAAATGGTGGCTGACTTAAAGTGAAGAGAGGTTGAATTTGAAGTTAGAGATCATGTATTCTTAAAATTGCAATCTTATCGACAACAAACTGTATACAGGCGCCCCTTTCAAAAGTTGGCTAGCCGATTTTATGGCTCATATCATGTTGAAGCTAGAATTGGTAAAGTGGCCTACAGATTAGCACTACCGGAAGGAACTCGAATTCACCCTGTATTCCATATCTCTATGCTTAAACGGCAAGTAGGAGAGCATTCTGCAACAAGCCCAGATTTACCTTAAATCACAGATGATGGTGCTATTCTTATTGAACCCAAAGCTATTTTAGACACATGTTGGGTTAAGAGAGGTTCAAATTTGTTGAGGAAAATCTTATTTAGTGGAAGAATTTGTCTTCAGATGATGCTACATGGGAAAATGCCGACGAATTACGAGCAAGATTTATCAATTTCAACTTTGAGGACAAGGTTCCTTCAAAAGGGGGAGGCAATGATGGATACACGCTAAGAAGATCAAAGAGGATGCTAGTCAAGAATCAAAGAACAGTTATTGAGTCTTCATGTATTTATACGTTCATTATTTGCAATAAAGGGGATATAAAAAAAATCATTCAAAACAACTCACTGGTTTATTTTCACCACAAGAAAAATATTATTTATTTATTTTTTTAAGCTTTGACTGGGACCTATCATATATACATACATATACATAGATATATATACCTAAATTGCAACAAAATTTTGTTTTGATTCATGAAAGATAAACAGGCCGTGAACTATACAACGGATTAGAAAAACTCATCTACAAATTGCAACAAGATTATTTCTTAGACTCTCATTGTTTTTCTGAAGATAGCAGTTTCAAAGCTGAGGTGGATGAAAGAAAATAGATGTGATATTTTTATATTGTCTCAATTTATTGTCCACCAAAGTATTAATTAAGATTTGAAAGTTGTTGGCTGCGGAGTGTAGTTTTTCTACTTTATTTTTTTTGTTTTTTGATGATCTGAAAATTCTTTTCAAGAAAAAGAAATAATGAGAAGATATGTAATTTCTAATTCTTTGTACTAAAAAACAAAATTAAATTATAAAATACTTAATCATGAAGAAATGAGGATAAAAGATTTTTCAATATAAAAAAAAAAAAAAAACAAGAGCAATTTATTTTTGATGAGAAGTTTTGAGAGAAGTCAGTCGGAACTCAATTTATTAAAAACATGAATAAAATATCATAATGGATAAAATTATAAATTAAACTAAGTTATTAAATCTCCTCTTTTTTATGAAATAAGTGAAACACGTTTTGTGTAATTTTTTCGGTTTAAATATAAAAAATATTTCAAACTTATTTTGTATGTATTATCAAATCTAATATATATGATTTTTTTACAAATTTTAATAATCAATTATAATATTTATTTATTTGACATGCTACTAACTAAAAATACTTAACCGGCTAAATCCGACCAAATTAAAAAGGTTAAAGTAATTATTGAATTAGCATACTTTTACTAACTCATTAATTTTCTTCAAATATCATTTTTTTTTTCTTTCTATGTAACTTTTTCTTTTACTATAAATCAGGTGTAATTAATGAAACATTATCATTTAAAAAAAGAATGAATTATTAAAAGTATGGTTCACAATGAAATGAGATATTATCCGCTTTAACCCTAATGGTCTCACAATATTATCTATTTGATGGATTCGAAATTTTTTTGTGAATTCAGCTATTTTAAATTTTTTTTTGAATTTGGTAATGTTTAATTTAAAAATTTTTAATTTTTTTTTTGAATTCGGCAATGTTTAATTTGAAATTTTCTAACTTCGTAATCAAACAATTAAAAAATATGACTCATATAATTACTTTCAGCTCATTATATATATACTATAAATCATTTTCCATCTCATATTTATAATTCTACTTATTCATACATTAATGTCCACTACTGTCATTTTATAAATATACCAAGAACCTCTATTTATCCAAACTTTCTATCCTTATCCATTGTTCATATTCCATTTATATGGGACAGTTTCTTTAGTCCAGACTGTTATGAAGTAATTTTTGTTTACTTTTTAATTTTGTTGAATTTAGCTTTCGCCAAAGTAGAAACAAATATCAACATACAATTCTTATACTCTGTAATATAACTCACTATTTTCTGGAATTTATGATATTATTATTTTATTTTATATGGTTCTTTTTGGGATTCACAAGAATTCAGTTATAAATTATAAGAATTATGGTAATGCAATTGAAGCATATAAATACATAAATGATTACTATTGGAGTGAAAACTCATGATTTACTATAGAAGAAATATATATATATATATATATTAATTTATTATTTAATTATATACCATAATTAGGAATTTCAATTTGAAAGAGGATCTATGTGGTGGATATTGGACAATTATTGACAGCAAATGAATACGAAAGTCTTAACATTCATTTCCATTTGTTCACAATAAAAAGTAAAATCCCTTCTTTCAAAAGGTTCCCAGATGTCACTATTAGTGATAAGTGACCAACTTAATGAAACTTTATCATGTCCAACTAATTAGCCCATCTTTCTATTTATTTTGGTAAAAATCCACCAACAGCCAATTTATTCATAACCAATGCTCATTTTTCATCTAAAATTTTGAATTATTGATTTATTAGCATAATTGATTAATTAAATTTTTGTACTGAAAAAACTTTCACTTTTCAGAATTATTCATACATAAATTATTTATGCCAAATTTAAAATTTTTGCTATTTATATCAAAATTATTAATTTTATGTAGTAGGTTTCAACTCGAAATATTCAAATACCAAAGAACTAATTATAACCTAAATGCATCTAAATTTTTGAATAATTTGAGCAGTAATGGGAAAAGATTTAATTTTTTTTTATTTTTAAGAATTTGATATTAAAAATAAATTTTAAATAAATATAAAATAGATTTTTAAACACCTATATAAGTACCATAATAAAAAAATCATATATATATAAATATTTTTATATTAGCATTGTCAATAATTATATATATATATATATATATTAACATTGCATTATTGATATATATTTTTTTATTTAAAAATAGTATATATATATATATATATATATATATATGACTTATTTATTAGTTTGATATATAGATAATAACATACATCTCAACTATATTTATTTATTGCTGAATTGAATTAATGTATGTAAAATTAATTTGAATATCACCTTAGATTTAGAGGAAAAGGAAAGATGATAATAATAATAATGGAAAAGAAAGAAAGAAAATCAATGTCAATTAAAGAGAATTTGGGTAGCAGAAAAGGACAGGCAAATCCTGGTAATAGAGGAGCCCACTTTCACAGTCTCTCAGTATATAAAGAGTTCACGGGCAAGAATTGCTTCTTCCACATAGCAACTGTCATAAAAACACAAACACCATCACCATCACCATCTTCATCATCATCCTCACAAATGGTAACCAGACAATCTATCATTGTTCTGCTTATAATTCTGCTTAATATCCATAGCCAAACCATCCATGCAAACCCAATAAAAACCGTAGTTGTGCTTGTAATGGAAAATCGTTCATTTGATCACATGCTTGGCTGGATGAAGAAATTCAATCCAGAGATCAATGGTGTTGATGGAAGTGAATCAAACCCATTAAACACAAGTGATCCGAATTCTAATAAAGTCTTCTTCCAGAATCAAGCTCAGTATGTTGATCCTGATCCTGGTCATTCTTTTCAGGCTATCAGGGAGCAAATTTTTGGGTCTAACGATACCTCAAAGCTTCCTCTAATGAATGGTTTTGCTCAACAAGCTCTTTCTATGGACCCTTCAGCTGCCATGTCTAGAGATGTCATGAATGGGTTTGATCCTGACATGGTCGCTGTTTACAAGACTCTTGTTTCAGAATTTGCTGTCTTTGACAGGTAAGCCCAAGGTTTGTTCTTTCTGTGTCTGCACTGGTAAATAATTCCTTATTTTCTTCTTGGAAATTGAGAATTGAGATGATTTTCTTTTGGAAACTTGGTGTGCTTTTTTGTCATTTTTTTGCTTATGAAAACTGTTCTAATTTTGTTTGCTTTCTTTTGATAAGTATTTGATATCATCATCATCTCCTGATTCTTCCTGTCATGAGCCGCAGAGTGCCCATGATGCCTGAATTTATCATTTGTACCAAAAGAATTAAAAGAAATTTCACCCTTTAGGCCTAGAGCTAGATAAGGCACTTTTTGATTTTTGTCTACTTCTTAAATGTAAATCTAGTGGTTGAATACTCTTTGCATGTTCAATCTTTCTTACTGACTTCATAATCAATTTTGTTTCTTCCTGACAAATCTTTTTTTAACTATCTCTTCTAATACCCAACACATATCCCATTATTGGCACATGGGCATATGAAAATGTGTGGTAGTAAAGCCCACTTCTGACAAATGATTAATTGCATTGGTAAAAGAAAATGCTTAACCATATCGAGGCTTATTCTTTTAAGCAAATGATTAATGCATGACAACCTAACCATATATGTGTGAAACTGAATTGAATCTGGTAGGTGGTTTGCCTCTGTACCATCATCAACACAGCCCAACAGACTCTACGTACATTCAGGGACTTCAGCCGGAGCCACCAGCAACATTCCGGCCTTACTCATAAAGGGTTACCCACAGAGAACCATTTTTGAGAATCTTGATGATGCCAAGATATCATGGGGAATATACTTCCAGAATATTCCGGCCACCTTGTTTTACAGGAATCTGAGGAAGCTTAAATACATTGGCAACTTCCACTCTTACGACTTGACGTTTAAAAGGCATGCCAAAGAAGGCAAGTTACCGAGATATGTTGTGGTGGAGCAGCGGTACATGGATACTAAACTAGCCCCTGCCAATGATGATCATCCTTCCCATGATGTTCATCAAGGCCAGATGTTTGTCAAAGAGGTTTTTCTTTTCTTACTCCTCAATAATTTATTTACAATTCTACTCCCTCCCTTATTTTCTTTTTTGTCCATCTCCAAATATAATCTACTTTTCCAAAATTAATGTCACTTATTATTATTTTTTAATTCAAAAAGATTATTCCAAATTATGGGCCGTTTTAAAAAATTAATAAAATATTAATTATTATTTTTCACTTTCATCTTTATTAATTGTGAGTGAAATTATTAATATAATAAAAAAATAAGGTTTATAATGATTTTGAGTAACTTAATAAATGACTATTTTAATTGTATCAAGTTATCTTTTATTATAATTAATGCTATTTATTAAATTTCTTAATTCTTTTATAAAAATAATAAAGGTATATATTTTTGTAATGAAGACAGTAATTATTAAAAAAATCTTTCACTAATTGACATAGATATTATTATTATTATTATTATTATATGTAATTAATTCTTATATTTTTCTACTTTGAAAGGATATATTATATGGAAAGTTTAACAAAGATATTTTAGAGAGAAAATGGTAAAAATTTATGATATTGATTAAAAAATATTAATTTTTTAATCCATAAAATTGAGAATAAATTATCAAAATTGGAGTATATATTTGGAAGTTAAATTTGAACATTTTAATAATAAGATTGAATTGATATTGACATTATCTTGATTACAACTGAAATTTGCTGCAGGTGTATGAGACACTAAGGGCAAGCCCACAGTGGAACGAGACTATGCTAGTGGTAACATATGATGAGCATGGTGGGTTCTATGATCATGTGGCGACACCTGTGAATGGGGTCCCCAGTCCAGATGGGATAGTGGGTCCAGAGCCATTTCTCTTCAAGTTTGATCGTCTCGGGGTTAGGGTTCCCACTATCGTAGTCTCTCCTTGGATACAGAAATCCACCGGTAACAAACCTCATATTTCCCTTTCAATTCTTTATTTTTGGCCTTTTTCTTTTCTTCGTGGGGTAATATACGGTCCACTTTTGTTGACTTCTAAGGGCTATTGTTTTCTTTTCTTTTTTGTCAAAAAAAGAAAAAAAATAAGTCTTTTTATGCAAAATTAATCAATCTATTGAAAGGAAAAAAAAAATCTCACTTCAATTTAATGTATGGCCTCATCTATATAAATAGTTAATGAAATTTGTACGAATTATCTAATATTCAAATATAAAATATTTATATATATTTCTAAAAAATATAAAAGCTTAGAATCTTATCATACTGAAGTGAGTATTTATAATTAAAAAAAATTATTTTGTATGAATTATTTAATATTCAAATATAAAAAATTTATATATATATTTTTAAAATTATAAGAACTTAAATCTTATCAGACTGAAGTGAGAATTTATAATCAGAGAAAAATTTATTTTTTATTATTAATATTATGAAATTTTTTATAAATCCAAAGGCGATCGCCTTCACTTATATTATAGCTTCACAAGTTAATTTTATTAATATTTCTAAAATTGGTGATATGCATAGTTTATTTTAGTTTTTTTGTTCTCCCCCTTAATATCATTGCACTAAAAGTTATATATTTCATGCAAGTGGTGGCAATAAAAAGATGGGATTCTTTCCCATATATACCATTTACATTGCCTCTAAGACAAGTTGCTATAGTTTATCCTTTCACAAAAAGAGAATATAAAGAAAGGCCCTTTCTTTTAAATTCTGTTGTTTCTTACTTCCATTTGTCAAACTTGTAATGTGAAATCCTTTCTGCAAAGTAGGCTCACCAATAAATGCTAGCCAAAAGAAAGTGACCATTATTGCCCTCTTTTTTGTTTTATTTTCTCAACTAACTATAATATATAGTTTCTTTTTTTTTTTTTAATAATGTGAGGAAAATTAAATGGGTTGGTTAGGATATTGTTAAAAAGGCCTTTTTCTCCTCAGGCCAGAAACTTTGGAAAGATTTTGGGGCAAGTTTTCATGTATTGCCAAAAGCTTACATTGAGGAAAGTTTGCAGAATTAGAAGACTGAAATCAATTGAAACATTGGAAAGATCTGAACAAAGTCCAATTATTTTGAATTCTTGATGATACCTTATGCGTGCAAAATTTTAAAATATAATTTTCATGCATCATATATGACAAGGCTGCCTAATATAGGAGACTAGCAACGTGTATGTTGCTTCTTATGTTCTTACATGGTGAAATACTATAATTTAAATTCTCAATTTTAGATTTTTTAATAATTTTATATAATCATTTTTAGATTATAAAATAAATATTCATATTTTTATTTTTAAAAATACTTTTTTTAAATAAAATTTTACAATTAAAAAATTAACGTGACAAGTTAACCGAGTGAACAAAAAATTTATTACATTTAGATGTAAGTTGTGTAAAAAGATGCGTATATATAAGACTTTTAATGACTATATTGTTAAGTTTAGGACAAACTTCTTTTGTTTCACAATTCTTATTCTTTTAGTAAGCATTGAGTCTAAGATAAACCTGCTGTTCACAATTCTTATTCTTTTAGTAAGCACAATTGATTTGCCACGTCACATTTTTTTATTTAGATTTTAAAAATTATCATCAGAAAATATTTTTCGAAAAAAATTAAAAACATGAGTATTTATTTTAGAATTTTAAAATAATTAGATAAAACTGTTAAAAAGTATAAAGTTTATAATTTAATTAGTAATTAAGCCCTATATTAATGCTGAGGAATCATGATCTTATTTGATACGCACGACCGATGGTGTATATACACATGAAAGAACTTCCGAACCTGCATACAAGAAGTGAAACTTTTGTTAGAACTGGATTTGATTAGATTATGTAATGGCCATGCAGTTGTTCATGGTCCCAAAGGTTCGCCATTTCCGACATCAGAATATGAACATTCATCCATTCCGGCGACAGTGAAGAAGATCTTCAATCTGTCGTCTCCCTTCCTTACTAAGAGAGATGAATGGGCAGGCACCTTTGAGGGCATTGTCCAGACTCGTAAGGAGCCCAGAACTGATTGCCCAGGTTAGTTTACCTCATCCTCCTGTGATTTTGAATCTAGCATATATGGTATGACACAATGCTGTCTTTGCTTATTTGTGAATTGAACATAATTTTATTTCTCATACCTTGATAGTGCAACTACCAACTCCAGCCAAGATCAGGGAAGGGGGCGCGAAGGAAGAAGCAAAGCTTAGCGAATTCCAGCAGGAGCTACTCCAGCTAGCAGCAGTGCTGAAAGGAGATCACATATTGACAAGCTACCCTGAAAAGATAGGGAAAGAAATGACAGTAAAGCAAGGGAAGGAGTACATGGAGGATGCGGTGAAACGGTTCTTCGAGGCAGGACTTTACGCCAAGAAAATGGGAGTTGACGAAGAACAAATTGTTCAAATGAGACCGTCCCTGACTACTAGGTCACCTAAACCAACCAACAGCCAGCCATAAAGAACATATTATGTTATACAGCATTCACAAATGTAACAACAGCAACAGAAAGTAAAAGAAGAAATAATGGTTTCGCCATCTTTCACGTTAATAGCAGTGTTTTATATAGAAAAATGACAAGGTGTTTAAACCAAATCTCAATACAGTAGGACTGCTTCACTCAATCAACAAAGCAAGTATTTCGACCTCCATGCTCTGATATTGTTAAATTCTGACAATCTCTGAACAGTCCTCTGAGCAAGAATAAGTGTGAGCTTAGATTCCTAACTTCTTTGCACACTTAGTTAAGGGATGTTTCTTTCATGATCAATACAGAAAAGAACTCACAGAACCTCAAAAACTTGTATGCTTTCTCTGCAGTTCTGTATTTTCATGCTCAGATGTTTACTCTTTAACAACCTGAAAGTAACAAGGTATGATGGAACAAGGAATTTAAACCACAAATAAATCCCCACAAAGCAAAGGAGAGAAGTAATCTCAGTTAACTGATAAGGTTTAGAACTTATTTACTAGTACAAATGCCCCATAAGCCACAATTAGTGACAAGGCCAGCAAAAAGCTTTACAGTACTGTCGATTCTGAAAACAAGGAAATTTCAATTTACAGGTCTGAAACATTCCAAGATACAAAATTCAACTCTAATTTCAAATGCAGTAGTATGTGTACAAAAAGAATTCAGAGGCTCCCATGATAAATTCAATAGCGTCAAACGGTCAATTCCAAAACCCTTCCTGTAAGTTGTAAAAACATTCCTATTTTTCTATCTATACCACTCTTTCTTATCCTATTTATAGTATGAATGAATCTCCTGGGAAGGATGCCATGACACTAACCAAAGGATCAATGTACTTATGATCACTTCATTTTCAACCACTGTTTACCGAGTCCCAGCCTGGAATATTAGCTGTAGCTTCGTTTACCATCTTTACAAGTCTCACCTGCACAAAAAATTTTGTTGAAAGACAGCCCATAAGTTACATTAATACCGTGAATCTATGTTTTATGAAATGATTATATATCAGAATTCAGACATAGATGGCCCTCCTTATTATCTATCAGCATGCATGGAATCAATTACTGCAAATAACAAGTACATCACAGAACCCTCATAATCTCGTAAATATGGCTGAGATTCTAGGTCATTAGGATTATTTCAAACAAACAGTTAAAGCCTAATGCTTCACTATGTTCCTGCCTAGGATGCTGGGATTCAAATTAAATCTAAACCTTCAGTTTTCTTCCCTCTATAAAAATCAGCCTCAAGTTGGATGCCAACATCAGATTTTCAGTGGATTTCTTGCTTAATTAATTAAATAAGTGCCTTGATTGCAATCATGTTAAAGTTTAATAACTTTATTGCAACAAATAGAAGATTTTTGACCACTAAAGAATAAATGCAAACTTAGTGACCACTAGAATAGTTTACCCACCCAGCTACTCAGTCCCTCTGCCAAGTCAATAATCTGGTCCAAGTACAATAAGTTATTTTGCTACTATTTAACTTTTTGCTTGTCTTCTAACTTTTTCTATATCCCTAATGCACCTGTTACACTATCATCTGAATTCACTTTATTTAAATAACAAGTTTAATCTATGATTCGTCCTAGCATAAAAACTGAACAAAAATATAAGATCTATTTGGCAAAGTTATAACTGAACAAATATTGTCCAGAAACAATTAGTTTTGTAAAAGCACAAGTTATTTCTATAAATACAAAGAAAGTCATCTGGATTCACTACAAACCGGATTTAACATCAGCATCTTCAAAATATAATTTCTCAAATGATTCTTTAAATAAAGAATTTAGCTACAGACGTACCACACTATCAGGGACTCCTGGTGGGGGTAAAGAGAGATTCTTTGGTGGAGGACCACTTAGATATGATCTCTTGTCAAATCGCCACTCTCCAATTTTCCCATATGTTAGTTCTCCCTGGATAATGCCCAAATTGTAACAGAAAAAGTATAGTAATAAAATATTGGTTAATGTAAGAACATAACTGTCCTTTTCGACATTTACAAACAAAAGCAATCAAGCAGAAGTAAAAGGGGGAATAAAACATATCAGATTTCTACAAATATAAAGGAACGAGAACAATTTAACCAAAAGAAAGATCCTTTTACCTTTAAGTTATAGTCACATCCATAAGTATAATGGATGATAAACCTTTTCCCAACTTCCAAATCCCATGGTGGCTGAAACATACACGTAATCCTTTACATATGGCTCCAAGAAATAATATATAAAAGAAGCTTTATTCCATGTATGATGGATACCTGAAGCATAAAGTCCTTACGAAGTATATGTCGAACACCATGCAAAGCCGATGCTACTGCATATGCATACCTTATTTCAAAAAAGATATCAGCAAAACAAAGCACATTTTAGCCAGTTAACGAGCTATACTCATTAACCAAAACAGAAAAGATCTCACCGAATTTTACTCACATTTCTAGCACCCAACCAAATGCCTTATCAGTCTCTGGGTCATCTTTCATTCTTAAGGAAACATTCACCCATGTAGGTGAAATTTCCTCCAGCAGGGACTGAAATATATATAGTTTGCAATGTTAATAAAACAATTTTGTTAAAAGTGAAAGCAAAGATTTCAGCACAGGAAAACAATAGCAATTGACTTATGAGGAGAAGGAGAAGGAGAATAAATGCATTACATAAACAATGATCAATAAACTGGGTTCCTAAAAATATTTTCTATGTTTTCATCTTCTTGTTAAGATTCTAATGAATAAAAATTCAAATGAATAATCAATCTAAAAGTTGAATTTCCACAATCAGATTGTTTAGTTCAGAACGGCTGTAACGGTAATATTATAAGAGTCCTACCCTTTTTATTATTACAGGAGAATTGCCAATTGGATCAACATTGTTCACGGGACCCTTCTCCTCAGGATAAAATTTTCTAATAATTTTCTCATGCTCAGTTGGTTTAATATAGAAAAATGGAAATGCCGCTGGATGGTCTCCATGTGCCAAGTTAGGCAAAGGATTTGCAAATATGTGATCAGGCTCTGCCATTAAAACATACCTGCATCATTCATAAAGTAACCAACTTTCAGATGTCATACCTCAAAGAATAAGAAAACCCACATAAGCATAGTTAAAATAATAACAATAGCAGGAAAAATAATTCATGTCAACAAAAAGAAAAAAGAGAGCGACTTTAGAGACTCACTCTTCCTCGATTGTTGCTTTTTCCAGCCATTGCACAAAAGCCCATGGTCTATTTAAGACAATATAACCCTGTATAGAACATTACCATGGGTAAAATTGTACCAATAATATACTGTGGAGCAGTAACGCCATCCACTAAGATAAGTGAAAACAGTGAGACAAATATCTACCATCAGCAATGGTAAATTAAATCTAAAGCAATGGATGTGAGCACCACTAATAAAATGCGGATTTGACTGTTAATAAGTAGAGCCTTACGTATCACCACCTACATATGTTTTCTTAAACATCATCCTCTCGGTTTTTTATCTAAATCTCATGTTTTTGCTTATAAATATCTTGTTTCTCCTTTCTAGCAGATCAGTTTCTCATAATTCTTTTAAATAATGAACTTCACTTGAATCAAATGATTTTTTATTGTGAAGTAACATCATAAAGCATGATACTAACTTCATCCAAAATAAGTATGAGTTGACAGATAAAATTACTGATAAAGTTCATTACATGACACTAATAGCTATGTAACATAGAGAGAGCTCTTTACCTTCACTTCTCATACAAAGAATGCAATCAAATTCCTTCCATGGCCCTCTAATATTACTAGCCTAGCCATAAATTCTTTAATACAAGTTTTTCTGGGAAAATAGAAAATGTACTTTGATATTCAAATTAATCCCCAAAGTTAGGTTCTCATCTAATTGTAGTCCCAAAACTTTTCCAAAGTCTTTCCTGCCAAATTGGTCCCAACTGTTAAAGATTTCATTAAATTCAAAAATTATATAGTTAGAACTAGAAGTCAAATTGGAAAACTCATAAATTCAGAAAAAATATTTAATGACATTAGTTCGCGAGAGAAAGTAGCAATTCTGTCACGCAAAATTTAATACATTATGAATTCATGAGATTTTCAGAGAAAAAGTAGTAAACAAAATAGCAAGCAAAAAAAGAATCATATGGATGTAGTTGAAGGAGAAGCAAAAACATTCATCTTTTGCTTTATTCAACTTTTATCCAAGGAACTTATCAGAGCCCCATTAGTAATGCTATATTTTTCTTAAATTTTAAAAACTAATTATATTCTGGAATCAAAAAATTTTCAGGTGCTCGCTGAATATTTCAGTTTGCTTTCCAAGATATCAATCATCTTTTAATCAAATTCATAAAATGACCTTTTTCTGCTACTGGATTTTCTTAACCGTGATACTTTTTTAAATACAGAAGGAACAAATTCCTGGATTTTCTTATCACTTTAGCCAATGATGAACATCATATAATTTGTAAATAATCTTATAGGCATAATCAAAGTTCACTGAGATCAGTAGAATTTTTGCAGTGAATTCTGTCGTGCATTAGTTTGTAACCAACAGATGGATATGATGATGAAATGCAAATATGAACTAAACAAATGATAGTAGAAATCTTACCCGATCTAGGCCCTCCGGGAGAGGATCAACAATAAACGTTGGAATTTCATCCATCAAATTGTCAGCTTTTCCTGAATGCAGAATTCGAGTGAATTTTCCCATGTCTGATCCAGGCATGTCTTTCATCTTCTTGTACCAGTAGTACATAATCCGGCATTGCCATTGGCTATAAGGAGCATCAGTAGCCGTAAGGGCAACATGGAAACTCAAACTTGATTTTCTTAACCTGTTTACTTCATTAGGCATCCTCGTAACAGGATCAGATAATTCTGAATCATCTCCTGATTTGGAGCTCTTATATTGTATTGCCAATGTCAACAAGTTATATGTTGCAAAGAAAAACCCAAGTGATAAAAGCACCAAAAAAAATGGCGATATTCGCCCCATGTTTTTCCTTCCAGTCATCTTTTTAAGTCCAGGGTTAGAATATCAGAAGTCACAAATCAACTGAACCCAGCTATACTACCAACAATAGCATTTAAACAAAAATGCCAACAAACCCACTTAAACCTATTTCATTTACACAGGTCTAGCAGACAATTGCAAACAATAAAACCTCTATATCCTCGTGAAGAAAAAATCCAGAAAGCCAATTACGATAATCCCAGGTAGAAAACGAAGCAAGCAGCAATCTGCATGATAGAATTAAAAGAAAAAAGAAAAATGAGAAGTCAATGGTGCATGAACATAACATACAAACGAGAAACCAAAATTTCCAAACAACCCCAGCTGCTTAAAAGCCACTTAAATGAAAATCCACTCATCAAAACAAGAATTCAGGTTGATTACTAAATGTATAGACACAGATCTGAACTGGGTATATGACAAGAAACTGAATAGTGAATATACAATAAAAAGAAAACAAAACAAAGAAGTTCAGGAAAAGAAAAACTGAAAAGAAGAAAACCCACTACAGAGCATGAAAGATCAGAGAGAACAAAGTCACATAGGAGTGTAAAACCTTAAGAAAATAAATAAATTCAAGATTATAAAAAGCACATTTCTTACCTGATGAAGGGGAGAGATTTTGGGTTTTGTCAACGGTTGATGGAAAACGCGCTGGTGTATTGACAAGTCCTCTTAACTGAAAATATTATTTTAACAGTTGAGCCATTTTTATTTACATCTGTAACTGTAACTAATAATACAACAGTGGAAACTGATGTGGAAGTGTTGAAAAGGAGAATTTGGAATTGGGATTTGGATTCTGGAGGGGCTTTTGCTTTTGTCTTGTTCTTGTTAATCTAATCTAATCCATCATCTCACTCTCAGATTATATATATAATGAGAAATTGTTTAGGACAAAAGTGAAAAAATCACTGTAATGAGAGTATTTAGTGCCATCAATCAAATCAATCAAGAATTATTTATTTGGTCCGAATAGAATATATTTCTGAAGCTCCTTTTCTTTTTATTCTTCAAGGGTTTTTTTTAATTATAAAAAAAGATTTATTTTCTTAGTTAATTCAGCGATTAATTTGAATTTAAAGACTTTACTAATCAAAGTTTCTATTCGTTTTCGCTAATTATGTCAAAAGCAAAAATAAAAACTGATAAATACATATTTTAATATATTTAGTTAATATTTTACTAATCTTTTATATACATGTTGCATAAATTATTATTATTATTATTTTAATTATAAATATTTAATTTTAAAATTGGAATTATAATTTTTATTTAAGAATTTATACATATTAATTTAATTATATATAATATCTATTTAATAAAAGAATTATTAAAAATGTCAAATCAATTCAATAGGATTCTTTCCTTTTTTTAATATTATTAGTAAATATATTAATTATAATTATAAATTAATGATAGAATATAAATATTCTATGTTTTGGGATTTTAGAATCATTATTTGCAAAGTAACTTATTAAACAATGGCTTTAATTCGAAAAGTTAAGCTTTAAAATATCTCAGGCATAAGTTTGATAAATAGGCATAATTTTCATGCAAAGGGATGACATATTATATTTTTATCTATTATATTTTTAATATTAATTTATATAAATGTAATTAATATATTAATTAACAAAATACTTTATTTTTAAAATCAATAAATTAATGTATTAATTCAGAAATGATTCATTTAAAAGTAATATCTTAATTATTTCATAAGTATATAAATATAATTAATATATCAACTAATAATATTAGAAAAGAAGAAAAATAAATATTGAAATTCTACTAGAAAATAATTTTAAAATATTAAATGTAATCTTGATAGGTTATTATGATATAGATTTATTTCATTATTAGTCAAATTCTATACATTTTCTTAAATAGAAATTCAATTCCAATTTTTAAATTAAAGAAATATTTACAGTTAAAAATAATAATAAAAATATGGATATAACGTGTGAGTAAAATAGTGGTATATTCTACAAAAATATTACATTAACTTTACTAAACTGATATTTTAAAAATCTTAAAAACATATATTATTAATTATTAAATCTCATTCTGCTTCATATTATAAAATAAAATAATATACAACAAAATATTAAAAGTTGAGATTTATTTGAAATCATAATTGGTATCAATAGTTTAAATAAGCTAGTTATTCAATATTTCGAAGCATTTTAAAAAGATTAGAAAAAATTAAAAAGTGTATAGATAAGATGGTACTCAATTAAAATCTTAAGTTCGAACTTTAAATTTAGAGTTACATTAAAAACTCTTAAAAAAATATTTTACCATTATAAGAATTATACTGAGTGAATGTCAAAAAAGACTAAAAAAAGGAGCCAAAGAATTTCTTCATTATAGACTTTGTTTACTTCTGAAAATCTATTGGCTTATGAAAAGTATATAATTCAAGAAGAAATGTTTCAAAACTGTAACTTACTTTTTCTTATTTGATTAAAAGACAAAAGATCAATTCATCTTTTTTGATTGGTTTTAGACTGTTTTGGAAGATATTAAAAGTTATATTTAAAATTTTATCAGATAATTTATAATTATAATTATATAAAATAAGTTGAAACTTTTTGATAAATGGTTGGCTTGTTTATCAATTGATATATATTCGTATAGTTTATTAATATATTTAGAGGTGGCTTAATATTTATGAAGATTTTAGGTAAGTCATAAGAATGAAGCTTTTTAGCTTTTAAAATAATAAAAATAAATAAATCAATACAGTCGATATTAAATAATAAATTTATTAATAAGAGAATTTGACATATAAAAATTAAAAAAAATTTCAATACCATTCTATTATTTACTTTAGCAAAAATGAATAAAAATAATATCATAAGATTTTCTTGAAACAATTTGAATTAATTAGTAATAAAGTAGGTAATTATAATTTCTTTTTAGAAAGGAACAATAAACAATTTGTTATTATTTTTTGTTTCTAGTATATATATTAATATCTTTTATTTTCAAATTTAATTTATAAATTAATATCAGAGTAATTCTATTTTATTACATTTTTAAAATTCTAAGTTTTTTCTTAAACTAATTTATCAAAGTAATTTTTATTTTTTTACTATAATATATATAAATATTTAATAATCATATTTTAAGTAGTTGATTTAGTGGCTTATCCTAGGAAGCCGTCTTTGAATATACTATTGATTTTTATGTAAAAAAGGCTTTTCATAAAAATAAATGAATTTTTAATATATAATATAATATAATTAATATTTTCATGAAAAGGAAGCCATCTCTGAACATATACTATTAATATATAAAAATCGTTAATTTTCATGTTTTTACAAAATTACCAACTAGCACGACACTTGTCGGTCATCCTACCACGAATTAATCGTATTAAATAATTAATATTTTTATTAAGTAATTGAATACAATGTTCCATTTTATTATTTTTATTTTTTTTCATATTTATAATTCTAATTATTTTTAAATTAATTAAATTCATAAAGTTGATATTAATTTTTAGAAATTTAGTTATTTATTAAAATTATTAAATATTTTAACCTTACAAACATTTATTTATTTATTTATTTATTTTAGTTATAAGAGCACTTCAAACAATAATCTTAACCAACATTTAATAGATAACAACAAGTTTCACACTTAAATGGTCTTTTGATCAATAATTTTAAAAACAGCATCAACAAAAACCAACGACCATCCCTTATGACGGTGGACTAGAAATATATTATTTTTATATTTATATTAATTTTTTATTAATGTTACAACATCTTCAATATATTATTTTTATATTTATATTAAATTTTTTATTTTAAGAGTGATATCACAAAATACCTCTTCACATTTGGAGAGCCACCATTTTCTATTTTGAATTTAATAAAAAAATAAATTTCTATGCACTTTATTAATTAATATTTCAGTTCTATTTTTTTCATTGGCTAAAGCTAAAAAGAAAAATAAAAAAATAAAAATTAACTATAAATAATTTATTGAATTTAAATAAAATTTTATATTTGAATATTCTAGATGGGCTATTTATTATGGAGACTATAATCTTTAAAATAAATAACATCGTTAGAGATGTTTTTATAAAGATAAGAGAAATTTTTCTTAAAATTTTTAAAATTTCTAGTTTTATTTTATTGAGTTCTTGATATATATATATATATATATATATATATATACCTTTAATTGAGAATCTAATAGTTATGAATCAGAGCAAAATAAAAGTATATAGACTTAATAGAATAAATAGAGATTTTATAATTTTAATCAAATAAAAATAAAAATACAAGGCTCGACAAAAATATAAAAGAATAATTCAAATGCTCAATTAAATAAGATTAAACAACTTAAAAGTTTGACAATAATTTTACATAAATAATCTATTGGATTTATAATAAATTTTTATAAAAATTTGATTCATTATTTTTGTTTTAAAATATTGTAATATCATGTATGTAATTTTGATTATTTTTATCCAAGATATTAAGATTAAAAGGAAATACTTTTTTTGCTAAAATGACAAATGTTTTTTGTTTTTTCCATTCTAAATTTTATCTATTTTCATTTTTTAATTATTAACTTAGTAAATAATTATTAAATACCCATCATTAATTAATATATATTATCACATGAACTTAATATTTTTTAAATCATAACTTTTATAAAAAGTTTTAATGAATATTTCATATAAATAGTGAATAAAATTTAATTTGAACTAGAAAAATCTATAATTTTTTTATCTATGTATAAATTAAATTGTATATATAATTCTTTTCAAAACGTATAGAGTATTAATTTCATAAGTCGAAACAAAATCTCAAGAGCTATTATAAAAAAAGTAAGTAATTTCTTCAGCAAAGATATTTTTTCAAAAATAAATGGAGCCCTAAAATGGAAAAAGACTAAAGTTAACCCAGTTAAAAGAAGGGTTTTTATGCGCTGTATAAATATTTTAATTATTTTAATTATATTAATAGACTAAATAAATATCCCTCTCAATCTTTTAATTTTGTTGCTTTCAAAAGAATCATAGTGTAATAATATAAGTATATTAAAAATATTTATTAATTGAACCTTAATATTATATAAATATTATAAATACAATTAATATTATTATTTTTAGGAATAGAAATTATAATACAATTACAAATTAACTTACTAGTTAATAAAAATATTTAAAATATTATATAAAATTATTATTTTTAATTAAATTTAATTGTTAGTTAATATAATATTAGAAATATAATTAAATGATATTTTTAAATTAAAATTATTATTTAATTAAAAATATAATTTATAAATTATTAATTGAATATAAAAATAAAAAAATTATCTACACACTTAAATTTTATATGTAAAAGAATTATATATAAATTTAAATTTTATATATTAAAAATGAATAAATAAATAAATATATATATATATATATATATATATATATATATATGGGAATGGATTTAAACTCTTCAACATCCTTCCCAACTTCCCTCCAAAGAATCAGCTCCATCTCAAACACAACCTAGATTTTCAACATCCGATATACCAATTTTTACAAAAAGTCATCATCTTCTAAATTTCCAAAATAAAATTCCAAAAAAATTTTAGCAAAATTACTTACTATAAGTATGGCAAAAGGATCATACTTCAAAACCCAAAGTGGTACATCTGATAGAGCTATTGCTAAACTATATATATATATATATATATATATATATATATATATATATATATAAAAGATAAAAATTGTACTTAACACGTATCAAAAGGTATTTATCTTTCAATATTTAATATATCTAGATTTAGCATGTGAAAAATATAATTACAAGCCAAAAAGGATATGATGCTCTACCCGAAGCCAAAAAGGACAAGCCATTCATATTTTTGATAAAACCAATTCATTTACTTCTTATCCATAATCTCCTCGACAAACAAACCCACCATCTAATTCACACTTATGGCAACAATTACTTTTCTATCCTTCTGTTTTTCAATTTTTAATAATAGTATTTATGTATCTAATCTTTTATAATTAAAATTTAAAAGTATTTTTTCAGTTCCATTTTGATAAATTATTTTTAATTTATATAATGATTAGAAATTTAATCTTTTATTAATATTACTATTTTTAGTCATTTTTATTAAAACATTTTTAATAAATTTTTTAATGTAACTACAATAATCTAAATATTGATAGACTTTTTAATCTATTTATAATTTTTGAAATTTAAATAAAAAGACTTTGACATTGGAACTTAAAAGATTAATTACATGTGTTAATAATTGTGTAAAAGATTAATTATTAAACTAACAATTAAAAAGGAAAGGTGATCCATATTTTTAAACGGATTAAAAAGAAAAATGGCTTATCAAAACTTAAGGCCGATGATTCGTGTTGTTCGTGTCTAATTGTGTCGTGTTAGAATATGTGTATAATATAAATAGAATTAATCCAAACACGACCTATTTAACTAATTGTATCAAATCCAAATACGAAAATATTTATTAACTAGGTTAAATGGATTGATCCTTATAATCCGTTTAATAAAATAAATTTCTTAAAATGTGTTTTTAAATAAAAAACTAACTATCATAGTTTCAGAAAATATAGATTCAATTATAAAATAACTTAATTTAAAATCTTTATTTTGAAATATAATTATATCTTTATAAATGGTAAAATTATTTATATAAATGAAAAGAGTGGATTAATATGTTTAAACGTGTTTATACGTATCGTATATATCTGTTAATCTATAAACCTGTTTAAATGAACGTATTTATTCGTATTACTTGCGAGTTAGGTAGACCAACATGTCTAAACCTATTTTATTTTCGTATCATAAATGGATTGACCCATTTATGATCTAAACTCATTTATCATAAATCTAAACCCGTTTAACGATATATCCTGTCATCTAATTTGGTTGTGTCAAAATTGCCAGCCCTATTAAAATTGGACGAAAAAATTAACATTTATAAGAATTTTGAGGATTTAAGTGTTTGATTAAAAACTCTGAATTTATAAAGTTTGATGAGTGGAAGTTGATTTAAGAAACTCTAAAAATATATATTTTTAAAGCAAAATAAAAAAAAAAAAGAGAAAAATTATTGGACAAGAAAATTTTGGGGATTTATGTACCATTTGTCTAGAAGAGTGTAGAAAATAGAAAGAAAGAAAAATTGGAGGGAAAATATTAGAATATTCCAATATTTTCTATTCTCTCGGAGGGAGACTCAAATAGAGAAAAGAGAATGAGACACCTTCCAAACAACAAGGAAACATAATAACAAGAAGGAAAATGAAAATTATTTTCCAATTCTTCTATTCTCAAGCCTTCTCTAAAATCACTAAAAATATTTTCAACCAATGCATTAGTCCACAACGTTTTTTTGGAAAATTTACTATATGAGTTCAAAATTTAAAATTTAAGAATTTATTAAATAAATCGAGCTAATTTGAAAATTGCTCGTTTATATATTCAAATTTATAAATAGAGTTAGTTTGAGAATTTCTCATTTATGTATTCAAACTTGAGACTTAATTATATAATGAAATAAGTTTAAATGAATTCAAACTTATTTAATAAGAATTCAAATGATAAAACTATAAAGTCTTTTTTATATTTATTTCAAAAAATTATAAGTCGAGAAATAAGGATATTTAGGTCATTTCAAATGTAAAATGAGTTAAATTATTAAACGCAACAAGAATAGGGGAGAAGCTACAAGGATTTAGAAAATAAAAGGTTAAAATTTGAGTCATATTGAACTAATCATTATCAAAATAGCTAGAAGGAAAAGTTATAAATTTAAAGTTAATTTTTTTATTTATTTTTTATTTCGGTGTTTAAACTCTATTGTTATTTAATTAAGTGTTTAAACTTGTTAAAAATATTAATATAATATTTTTAGCTAATTTTATAGATTTAAAGTACTTATATAATTTATTTTAAACAGTAAATTGATATAGATACTCATCTTTAAATAATCTCATATTTTTTCTTCTTTCTTTTAATTCATTTCAGCACTATTTTATAAAAAAAACTGTTTATTTCTCAAAAAATTTAAAAAATAATAAAAAAATGGTATATTTTTATTTTCTTGAATTACTTTTAAAAAATAAAAATAAAATATATTATTTCGTCTCAAAACAATAAAAAGAGAGAATGAGAGAGCTATATAATTTAAAAAAAAATATATTTGAAAGTGATAATTGAACTTTTAAAAGATAAATAAAAAAGAAAAAAATTAATCCACCATCTTTATTTATCAAAAGTGAGTGTTAATCAACTTATATTAAAATGAAAACTATTTAGATGACCGACTCTTAGCACTTGTAAACTTTTAAAATTTACTAGCATTATTCGGTACACGGATAATATTTTAATAAGTCAATATAAAATATAATATTTATTAAATCAATTTATTAAATTAATCATTAATTATATATAAAATAAGATAAAATTAATAATTACTGATTAATTATAAAAATATTTTAGTCACCGTGACTTTAACAATTGTGATCCAACTATTCTCGAGCAGCTAAGTTTCCGTTCCAGTCACTATGTCTCTTACTACTTGCTTTCAGCTATCCATTTCTCTCGTCTAAAACACACTACACTCGAAGGATGAATGTGAGTTGCTGCCATTTCTGGTATGCTTCCTCTTAATCTCAGCAATGTTTTTCTATTAATTTGATAAGCTCCCACAATACTTTTTGAACCCAAGAGATTTCTCACAACTCAACCTTACGAAACCATTAAATTAAATTAAACCATCCCTAATCACATGAGTATTAATAGATTCTAGTATCAAATTTTATGTAAACTAAATAAGGGATTAATTAATTAATTCCAATGGGAATCATTAGTCGTTAAAACTTTAATTTATTCCGAATTAAAGTTGAGATTCTTTGAATTCATGAGTAAAAACATAAACCCAATATGGTGTCACTTCAACACTAACATTTAATTATAAGAACTTATGGTACATTGACGAACATAATTTGGTAGGAATATTTGTATAGATAATCTTTTGTTGGAGAATTGGGTTCCAAATGTTCATATAGTTATGGTATTTAATGTGGGATTGGAATAAGAAATTTTGAATTATTGATATTGAAGCTAAAGGAACACAAAACATATAGACGTACTACCATATATGGCAAAGGAGAAACTAAAATTAGGTTATGCTAAAAATTCCCACATGAAATATCATATATACATAGATAAATATATTCTTATTTTTTCTTACCTAATATAGTTTTCGTATTTATTACTTTAGGCAAGGATCTAGTTCTCAAGTAGATTCTAGTTGCACTTTTGTTAACTAAATGCTTTTAGTCATGTGGGTGGATGAATTTATAAACTTTTAGTTTTGGATATATAATAAAAAAAGTTATATATATTTTTATTTTTTTATTTTAATTAATTATTTTTTCTTACAACATTGTCACTACTCCCACGGTACTCCACTATTATCATATTTTTATATTCACTACAACCACTTCACCATCTTCGTCTAACATATTAATAAATCAATTAACATTAATAAAATTAATTATATTAATAAACATTTAATTTATGCTCTTTGATAAACATGTGTGATGCAAGCATTGAATACAGTCAAGATTTGAATTTATTTAGTCTATTGGTTTAATTGTTAAAAAAAATAAAATTAGGTCTATTATTTAATCTCTTGACATAAATTCAAAAAGTTGATTGACCCTTTATGCGAATATAAAATATACATATACTTTTATGGGCTCATGTGATCACATTTTGAAAGGATGATATATAAGTAAGAAAGAGTAAATAATTTTTTAAACCGACTAAAGTACTCTTAAAATTAAACAACAACTAATTTCACTCCAATGTAATTATATTATAATTTTATATATAACTAAATTTAATTAAATACATCACTAATAAGAATCCTATTAGAATTTAAAAATAAGAGGTTAGAGAAAAAATAAATTATTTCTTATTTAATTCTCTTCAATTAATGTGTTCATAATATATAATCTTTTTATTATAATATTTCATCAATAAAATTATTATAAATAATTAATTTTAAGAAATTAATATTCTTTATTTATATATTATAGTAAACATTGAGTCGAATCATTGTATTTTATTATAAATTTAAATTATATATTTTTAAATAATAAGAAGATTTAAATTGTATTTTATACGTAAAAAAATATTAAAATATTTTAAATTCAAGGAAATTATTCTTATTTTGATGGCAGTAAATCCAAGTCAATATGCCAAGCAACATGAATAATATATATGTTAATTCTATTTCATGTTTATATACTATTTAATATTTAATATTAATCCTTGTTCTTTTTACCATGACAATTTAAGATCCATCATTTCTTATATTTTTTCCTCATTCTTTTCTTGGAAAGATATATTGTTTATTTTTGTTTAATCGTGATTAATCTATTATTAAATGCATTTTAATATAAGGTTAAAAGTCTTATGGCAAGTTAATGATACTGAAGTATTGAATTTCTTTTAATTTTTTTATTTATCAACTCCAGGTTTTAATTAAATATTTTCTATTAAATAATTACTAAATTTTAATAATATGATTAAATGTCTAAGAAAATAAATAAAAATAATTATTCTATTTATAATATATTATTTTTCATAAATAATATATTATTTTAATAAAAAATATAATTAGATAAAATAAACTTATAAAATTTGCTCTTAGCAATGAATTACTAAAATAAAGTAAAGAAAAATTTAAATATTTAGTAATTTTATAAAATATAACTATTACTAGATTTTAAAATATTAAAAATAATTTAATAAAAATATATTACATCATACTGATAAAAATTGAAATAAATAATTTTCGGCTGTGGCATTACTCATTTTTTTTCTTTTTTCTTTTTCTTTCAACTCCACATGTTGTTGGCACCACCATTGTTATAACCAATCAAGAGGGCACACGTTAGCAACAAGCTATGGGGCTGAATGTAGAAGATCCTCATTTTCAGCAACTCTCATTGTTCTACTTTTATTGTGGGGTCATTTGGCCACAGAAACAAAAGTTGGCATGAGAAATAATAAAGATGCCAAAGCTGGATTTTGTAAAAGTTCATCTTTAAATTAAATAAAACTCAATTAGTTAAATTTATGAGCTGAGTTTGTAATATAATATTAATAATTTGATGACAATTTATGTTTTTTATTCGTCATAAATTTTAAAATAATTTGTTTAAACTTAATAAATATGTTATAATATTATAATAAATATTTTATCTTCTAATGAATTCACCAAATGTTTAATTTTATTAAATTTATTTAGACACAAGCTATAAATAGAGATAGTAAATTTGGTTCAAATTTGTCTTATTAATAAATAAATCAAATCTAAACTCTTTAAAAATTTTAATTCAATGTAAAATTAATCGGCTTAATTTTACGATACTAAAAAGACATGTACATATAAAACGTTCAAATTCAAAAATTGATGGTACTCAAACCACAAAATTAAAAAGATGAAATTCAAGTTTTTATTTTAAAATGGAATAAATTTTTAATACCAATTTAATTATTTCAGTGCTTAATAAAAAAAGGAGACAAATAATATTATTATTCATTACTAGACCTATTCATAAATTTAGAAGTATACTTTATTTTTCTGAATATATTTAAATAAATTAGTTAAATATAGTCCAATTTGACTCGAACTTTTGTAAAAAAAATTAAAAACATAGAACTACATTTTATTTTAAATAAATATATATGGCTTTTAAATTTAAATAAAAGAACATTCCAAAAGGAGATCATAATTTATCTCCAAAATTTACATCATAAATAGATTTTTCCCCACTTCATGGCCATCCAATTTAGAACAATTAGGAAATTCCTTTGGAAGATGAATGTCATCACAAATAACAACTTCATCCCCAAACTTTGCATTGCATCTGCCTTGAAGCATAAAAAATGAATTTTATTTTTATTCAACTCCCACAAAAATTGAAGAATAACTCCACATGTTATTGGTCGTTTAAGTTCCTGATAAATATAGCAAAGACAAATATTCACTCTAAGAGGAAGGGCAAAGTCAAAACCCATAATTAAAGGAGGAAGTAAGATTTTTTTTTTCCACAAAAAATATTATATTATAACATCGATTTTAATAGGTCTAAATTATATATAAATATTTAGGATATTTTAGAGCTTTAATAATATGATTTCTATATATAATATGGTAAAAATATGTGTTTTCACCCCACTTAAGTTTAATTGTCTATTTTCAGGTAATATTAGCAAAGAGAGGAAAATATAGAGCTAAATACTCAAAAAGAAACTTAATTGGATATGTTCATATCAATGCCCAAAATTAAGACACATAGACTGCTATTTGTAAGGCCTGGTAAAAAATTACAAGACCTAAATGACATTTTAGTCATTTTGTATAATTATTAGAATCTATATTAAGAGTTATTGATGAGATTGTATTTGGTGGAGATAAAAATACTTATAGTCTTATCTATTAAATAGGCTTATATTGGATATACTTATTTCTAGGAAAACTTACTTAGAGGATGGCTCTTCTCTACAATATATCTCTATAAACTTAGTTCTAGGAGAAAGAATGAGAGTTTTCTCATATCTGCTTTCTACATTTGTCCACCGTTTTTCTTTTTACAATTCTTCCATAAATACTTTAGTTTAGTTTTTATTACTATTTTTAAGATTTAAGGAGCTTTTCAAGAAGTGGAGAGTGAGGACCAATCATCTTTCTACTTGAAGAAATTCTAAATCTAGATGGAGTTTTTACTTTCTATTTAATATCATGACCATTGAGTTAAATATATTAGGCTAGTTTTCATAAGCGTTTAGTTTAGCCGTTTTACTTTTGTATGAATCTTATTATTTATTTATTTAATAAATGATTTCTTTACCTTTATATTTTTTATTAGTTTCAGTTATTATTGTTAGTTAATCATCATATTAATTTAGCAATAGTAATTATGATGAACATATTTAGATTGAATGTATTAGAAATACCAACTTTGCTTCAATCTATGTAGGTATAAAAAACTCTAGTTGCATTATTAGTTTGAGTGACTAAAGGAAAATGCACATTACCATCTCATTCACTAGATCTAGGTTTAAAGTAAAACAAAGAGATTATTAAGTAAATGGCTAGGCTAAATACTATTTTTAGCATATAGTTTTAAATCATAAGCATTTGCATTGCATATTTATTTATTGTTTAGTTACTTTATTTTATAAATATTATTCTCTCAAAGTACTGATTTAGAGTGTTTAGATTTATTGTTATTATTTTTTGTTGATAATTAGTCTTTATAATAAGTAGTCTTATAGTTCCTTGAGAGATCGACCTTATTGTGAACTTACTCTTATAGTAACGGTTCATGCACTTGCGAGTACTAATTTAGACACATTAGATTTTCGCAGAATATTAAGACAAAATTTGCTAATTTATTAAAGAATAAATCAGAAAGTATTCTCTATTATAGTATTATAATGTAATTTTTTTTAATAAAATAAGGTGGCTTTGCAAGCCGAGTTTGTTTTTATTATAATACACGATAATATGATTTTTTTTTTTTTTTTTTGGGATAAGGGAGCAATCGGCCTCTTGTCCATAAAATGGATTTTTCCTGTTAAAGACCAACAAAATAAATGAGAAAAGATAGACTTAACTTATGTAATTAACATCTTAATTTGGATGAGTATAGGTGACATGGGTATTGATTGCTTGCTTCCTTAGAATATGAAAAATAAATAATTATACAAAATTGTTCAGGCATGTAGCAATATTAGATGATTTTAGGCTAAATGCATTCAGGCACCTAAATTTTAGCTATTTATTTATTTTAATATTTTAATTTTAGATATAATTTAATAAATATTTAAATTTATATTTTTATGTAATATTTAAATAATTTTTGATATATAACTTCATCCGTGTATTGAGTATTAGATGTTTTAATATTATTAAAAATTGAATTTATATATGTTTGTTAGGTCAAATAAAAAAAATAAAAAATATTTGAAGGGTTATAAAAATAGAATTCAGTTTATTAAATTAAATTGAAAAATAAAACGATAAATTAATTAAATAATCAAAATTTAAATATTTAAATATATATTTGGCATAATATTAACATGTAACATAAATAAATAAATAAATTTACATAAACATATATATATATATATATATATATATATATATATATATATATATAAAACTAAAATCTTGGATGTCAACCTATATATTTCTTACAAACAGTCATTGCAATTATTTCATTTGTATATGATTATATATTGCTCGTGTACAATTTTAGAATGAAGTATAGCAGTTTCATAGTATAATTTATGAAGATGTATAAAATTATATAGTTGTTTTGGAAGCCCTTCGAGCAAGAATAACCCAACAAAGCAAACGATAGAACACAAAGAAACCCAGCATGATCCCAACATTACTCCACCTACTATCCTTGTCAAGTCCTCTACTCTTCAACACATCATTTCCAGTAACCAGACATTGATCATCACCATTTTGCCAAGAAAAACACTCACTTCTCATGCTCCAATACTCATTTGTAACAAGGCAATCTAAAGGGTACCTATAAAGGGAAACATAGTACATGAAAATCCAATACTTTGGTATGTTCTCTTTTGGAATGAAGTATCCAGAGAACAAAAAGAATGCTCCAAGAACTGTGCAGATTAAAGAATTCCCTGAAATGAAGTCAGGCGATGCTGCACTTAAGAAGAGAACTAATGAACTGGCCATCAACACTATGAGCCAAACCACAAATGTGAAGAAGATGAAAGCAGAGGCGGAAGGGTTTAGGCCAACAAGCCAGTAAACCGGTACTGAGAAAAGAATAGCAACAGCAAACAAGAATGGCAAGAAAACAATGGTGTTAGCTATCATGTAAGAGGAGATCTTGTAAGCTCCTCTTGATGCTTCTTTCATCAGAACTTTTCGCTCTTGAAGATAGATAGGAAGTGCTTCAACTGTGGATGAAAGAAGAAAACTTAGGCTGAACGCAAAGAGACCTAATCTTTCAGTAATTCCTCCTTCATCTTTTCTTACCTTTATATACACACTGCCTAATCCAAATCCTCCAACAACGGCTTGCATTGTTCTTGCCAGGAATAGCTGCTTTGTCCTATAAATAATCTTCCAAAATCTTGAGCATAAATACATGATCTCAGAAAGATTAAAAAAATCATAATTACCCTTTTTCTTGATCATACCTTCATTTGATTGACCAATTGATTCATCATGCCAAATTGAGTATGAATGTGGCTCATGATTGTTTTCTAGAGGAGATGTGTAAGTTTTGGACTTTGAAGCTTCAAGTGTATGCATGATTTCCATTGCAAACTCTAGCGCATGCAGTTGCAATGGGATTTGAAATCCTAGTTTAGTTATAGTTTCCTCCAATGATTCCAAGTTACCATTATGAACAACTGAACCATGAGATAAAATCACAAAGTTGTGAATGTATCTAAGGATTCTGTAACTTGGTTGGTGTATGGATAACACAACTGTCCTTGACCTTGCTTTTGCCATTGAAGAAAGAAGCTCGATAACTTGAAGTGCTGAAGTGCTGTCCAGACCTGAAGTTGGCTCATCAAGAAGTAAGATTGCAGGATCATGAATCATGTCAACACCAATAGATACCCTTTTCCTTTCTCCACCAGAAATACCTCTATTCTCTTCATCACCAACAAAACTATCAGCAACATGGGAGAGGCCAAGTTCTATCATCAAGCTTTCTACTCTTTCTTCTTTGTCTTTTGCACTCATTTCCGTGAGTCTAAACTTGGCGCTATACATCAGTGTTTCCTTCACTGTAAGTAAAGGAAGCAAATTATCTTCTTGTGCTATAAATCCACATATCTTTCTCAACTGAGAAGGACTAGAAATATATCGACCATTTATGGATATACTCTTTGGATTGAAATCTTTATCTCTAACTCTTCCTGATATTATCCGAAGAAGACTAGATTTTCCAGTACCACTTGGACCAACAATGGCAAGAATTTCAGACCTTCTTGCTTGGAAAGTGACTGATTGAAGTATGTTAATAGACTTGGGCTTTTGCAGCAAGTGACAAAATGAGGCAGCAATTGACTCACTAGGAGATATGGTGTAGGAAAGATCTGTTACTGTAAGTTTGTAGGATATTTGAGAATAGTGAGATGGTATTGATGGTGGCGGTGGTGGTGGTGGTGGTGAGAGGTGGTGGGAAGAAGAGGAGGAGCTGGTGTTTTCCTCTGGGGAATCAGAAGTAGTAGTTGAGCAGAGTACAGCTGAGTCTTCTTCTATGCTTGGTTTATTGAAACAAGATGCCATAATTTGGTATTGAGATGAGAGTTAGCTGATGGAGGCAGCAACCGCAAATATATGGAGACACAGTAGAAGGGGTGTGAGGTATGGAAGTTGAACCAACCAAAGACAAAAATGGTTAAGGCTTTCTTTCTCTTTTTTTTTTTTTTCTGTTTGTTTAGTGCTGCAAATTAAAAAGCTGGTGAAAGGTTTGGCAGTGTTTGGTGATTTGAAGAAGTTGAATATATTGACATTGCCTTATCAAAAATTTCAAATCTGTTTTTGATTACACATATTTCATCTATAAATCTTCCCACCCACATATACATTGGCATCTAGTTGGGTGATTACAGTATTTATTAATTTTAAATAATTAAATATATACCAATTAAAGTGTACATTTTATATATATATATATATATATTACTTTTTTAGTTATTGCAATATATATAATTATGCAGGTAAAAGTTACATTATAACTTATTTTGAAAAAGAATTATCTAGATCTAGTATTTTTATCTTACAATTAATAAAAGAATTGATATGTAAATATAAGAATTTTTCACTTTGGTATTAGATAATTTATATATACTCTATTATTAAAAATTAATAAATATATAAGTTATATATCAGTTTAATGTATAAATGAAAACATACATCAGGCTTATAAAAAAAAAAATTCCTATTTAGACATAGAGATAAAGTTTTATCAATTTTATTATAATATATTTTGAGTGGGCTAAAATGTCAATTTGCCTCTCGAACTTGTAATCAATGAACAATTAGCTCATGTTAAATTTCTAGCCAATTTATACAACAACTTATTAAAAATGGTCAATTCAACCCTTTCAAAAGACTTACTCAATATAAAAAATTTAATTTGTTTCTTAAACTTCATGCCAAATATCAAATTATAAAAAATAGATTTATATTGAGTTAAAGTAAAATTATTCAATTATGACACAATTTACTCATATTATTCAATAAAAATAAGAGATAATATTTTTAATTGAAAATGTCAAATTAAGTTCAACTAATAGTTTACATCTCTTTAAATTCTTATTAGAATTAAAATATATTGTGGTATTGTTGTCACGACCCGGTTTGTGGGTCTGTGACCGGTGCTAAGAAATTGGTAGGCTTAAGGCCTCCGGAACCCGCAACAAGCCTAACTAGCCAATAATCTAAATAATCGCATGCAATATATATAGTACTTAAATAAATCAACAACTCTTTCATAATTCACCATACAGATAAATTAATTCTTCAGCTGGATGACTAGAAAAATTTTTCATAATTTTTAACAAATCAAGATAAAATATAAAGTACCAAGTCTACTACTGCGGAAAGCCTAGAATTCCAAATAATTTGAAATACATAAATTAAGATTTAATTACAATAAGCCCGAAGGAAAAAGGAAGTCGGGCTGCAAAAAGAAGTTGGTGGGACACCTAGCTATCACCTGAAAAATTTAAAATTGAGACTGTCAGTCTCGGAAGTGAGTTAAAATTATATATCTGGAGTAAAGTAGCCATAAATATACATATGCAATGGTTGATAAAATAATATAGAACATTAAAAAATAATAAGTGCGTGCCATAACATAATTTAAAAATAAATAATTTTTAACTCATACGAGACGAGCACTTTAGCAGAACCCTAATCCTAATACTAGCAGCCTTTTGGCTCTCTTATTCCAATAGGACTGACGCCCTAGAGAGCGAAGCTCAACCAAGGTCCTTAAATCTAGCCTGCTCACTTGATTTCCAATATAGTCGGCGCCAAAGAGCAACGCTCGACCAATAATTTTTTCTCCGGCAATCAAATTTTCAAAGCTCAAAGAGTTATACTCAACCAGGACACATCCCAAAGATATTCTTTTGCTATATGTCTCCGATTAATACTGATGTGCACGTGCTCTGATGCAACCTATCACGTGACATGTTCTACTGCCGTCTCATCCTGAGTCAATATGCAATACAATGTGAAAAATAATATAAATAGCAACTAATTTAACTATTTTTCGATAGCTTATTAAATAACATTTGACAACACATATATTGCATACATAAACTTAATTAATTAAGTAAATAGTAAATAAATAATTAAATCCATAAATTTATTATTTAAATAAATAATAAATAACTAATCCAAATTTATAAATCAATTAATTGGATAAATAATAAATAAATTATTTAAATATAAAATATAAAATAATAAAAATTTTCAAGCAATATCCACAATAACAAAAAACATATTAATACAATCATAATATTAATAATATACATAATAATTTATTAATCGAAAATGCTATATAAAAATTTGATATGGTACATATCCAGAGGATATATAACTTTAACTCATAGTTCTACGGTGCTCCGCTGGCTGCTCCTATGTCTCAGGTGGAGCTGGCTGGACTAATGAATTATCTATTCATGAAAATAACTTAATTAATAAGATATTCATAATTCTTTCTAGGCCTAGACCGTAGATTAGAATGTCTAAGAAATTTATTGAGAAATTTTTTCTTTTTTTAAGTAAAAGATGGAAAATTGCAAATAAGTTTCCCCCAAATAAGTTGCTATAGTGACACCCATGTCTAAATTATTATTTATTTATATATGCATAAAATAAATAAATCATCAATATTTAGTGTAATATTAATTTCAAGTTAAATAGAAAATAAGTGTTTTAAATAAAACTAATTTGAATGTAAATAAAATTGATTACTCTTTTAAAATCACAAATCTAAATTTAAAATTTACCAAATTACCCCTATAAAAATTAAAGCAATTAAAATTTGAAGTTACAAGTATTACAATTATTTTATCAATAACTACCAATTATGATAATTTATAACATTTATAGAAATTATATAGAAAATAAAAAAATTTAAAAATATTTCAAATAAGCTTTGGAAATATTAAATTAAATAAAATCATAATCTTATATTTGGTAATATTATTTAACTTAAGTTTCTTAATTACAAATATTATTTAATTATTTCATTAGATAATAAGATTAAATATATCAAAATTAAATAATTTTATTCTAACTCAAGAGAAAATTATTTTTGTAGAATTCGACATTTAATATGAAGTTTAAGGACCAAACTAAATTTTTTTGCATTGGTTAAATCTTTTAAACGGGTGAATTGACTATTTTTACCAAATTGCTGAATAAATTTGTTAAAAGATTAAAATAGGGGCTAATTACTATTGGCTCCAAGTGCAGGGGTAAATCGACACTTTTACCATTTTGAGTGTATTTATACTAGCAAAAAACATGACTATATTTTTTTGTGAGATAAAAAATACATGACTATTTAGATGTTAATCATTAATCTCTATATCAATTATTTAATATTTATAATATCTAATATTATTTATTTATCAATTATTGCATAAATAATATCATATATTTTCTATTATAAATGAAAGAGTTTTTAAATATTATCCAATAACATCAACTTAATTATTAACTATTTTTTTCTCCGATACCTATTGATTATGTTTATTATAAACATCAAAACATAAGAACCAAAATAGATTTTACAGTTTTCAAAGAAATAAATACAATTAATAAAAATATTATTAATGAAATTAGTTGGTTGAGAAATGAGTAAGCCTCACAAATTGTTATTATCATATTTGGGAAAAGAAATTTACACAACATGCCAGAATTAGTGTTTACCAAATCAAATTGAATGAATGTATTAGCAAATTAGAGGTTAATTCTATCTGAAAATTCTCAATTTAAAATTTTAAAATTTAAATCAGATTATAATAAACCTTATTTTTTAAGTTTGAGTTCTATTAATGATATTCTCGAGTTTGATTCTACTAAAGATCGACTCAATTATTCTATAAAAATAATAAAGAAATAAAATAATAAAGTTTGAATTAAATTGAGCTCATTCTTAAATTTAAACTCGATTAATAGTATACTTGATATATTCGAATTTGACTAGATCGAATCTATCAGGATACAAAAGATAAATAATAATTTTCGGTTAAACTTGCAAATCCATCTAATCAAATATTGTGAAACTTAAATTCGATTTGTCTTGTCAAACTACTTAAATATCTTAACTTGATTAATATCAAACTTATTTTAAATATTTTTTAAAGCTGATTCTAAATAATTTATGAGCTTACTCGACTTAATTATATCTTTATTTACTACTTTCATTTTTTAAGTTATTTTTGTTATTATTATTATTATTGACTGAACATCTAGGGCTAAGCACTGTTTCGGTGCGGGCGGCAAGAGGGTATCAAATTATTATTATTATTATTTTTTTTCCGGATGCAATTAATTAATTGCCGACTTTTAAGCCTAACCAAAAAGGTTTAATGGGCTTTTAGGATCGAAAGTGAGCCCATGACCACAAATCTTGGAAAAGCCTATTCACCCGGTCCTTACCTTAATTTCACAATTTTAACAGTAGTTCGGTTCTTCAAAGCAAACGACATGCCATTGATGGTTGTTGAAGAAAACGACAACTATGCACGTTCTTGTAAAAGCAAATTGAAAGAGAGCACTCAATTTGATGAGCTTCCCGCTTAAATCCCAACCACTGCTCTGTTAATGCCCTAGTTATGAGGTATGTTAAAGATTTTTTATCATGAAATGAACACAGAGTCTTAGTTTCTGAGGTTTTAATTGTGCCATACTGATTTGATTGAAGGCGTTGAATTTATGGTTTTAAGCAATTGGGTTGATTGCGAGTTCAAATGGATCCTTAATCATAAAGGTTTAGCTGTAGGCTGTGTTTCTGGTTTGAATTTGTTTAGGTTTATTCTATTCAAAGAGTGAGTCATTTCCAAGTGATTACTGTTTCAGCTAAGTTAATTTGGGCGCAAACAAACTTCTGGGGACAAAAACCCCTAGATTTATGAATTGATCCTCATAATGTAATCAAGGGGACGATTCTGAGATAAAATGTTCCAATTATTTTTTTGTTTGTTATAGAATGAAAGATATTACTTTGTAGATGTTAAAAGTGCTGCCTGCCTGATTATCTGATATAATGTAAACTTGTTTGATTCATTCTTTATGTGTCCTACTTAACTTAATGATTAATGTTGCCTCTGCATTTGTTTGTTTGTTTATTTTTTTGGCATCTGGATACATTGTTACATGAAAGCTTATTTTTTGGGGAAGAGAATCAGCCATGGTTCTTTCCTTCAATTTACAGGACTTTATTCTCCGCGCTCGTGTTTTCAAGCTATACAGACAAGCACTAAGGATTGCACAAAGAGCCCCTTCTCATGCTAGAGGTGAATTTTATTTTTTTTTCTTTAACTTCCCCTTAATTCTGACCGAAGAAATATAAACTCAGGCAACAACAACACGCTTTTTAGTAGAAGTCTGCTCCTTATCATTCCCAAATTCTATTCTTGGGTTTGTACCTTGAGCTAAATAACAGGGGGTGAACTTTGTGTTAAATGTCAAAAAGTTCAGTTTTAAAGCTTTTTCTAAAGGATGTAATGAACATTAATTGTGGTGATGAAGTTGATTTTGGTTTTAGATTGGGCAAAGACTTTATGGGTTTATGATGACGCTGATTTTGTTTCTTGCCTAACCAGTAAGCTTGGTTTTCTGCTTGTAGTCTAAGCAATACCTCTAAGTTGTGAAATTGGCTGATGCGATAATATATATAATTCTGCTTGTATGCTATCTTTCTTTTTGTTGAAGATTCTATCTGCTGCAACTGCGATATTAGTTAGTTAATAACCATCTGCTTTCTGATCTTAAGGTGTAGTTTTTGTTCTGCATCTCATCAATTAATTAAGAATTTAAACTCTTTCTGATATCATAGAGTTATTTTGCACCATGATGACTATTTGTCTATGCAGTTTATATATGAACTATGAGCATAAGTTGTATGGAAAGACATCTTTCAGCTGTATCTGAAACTCAATGAATTTTTACAGTTGAATTGAAGCAGACAATAAGGCAAGAGATGGAGAATAACCGGAACTGCAAGGACAAGCAAAGGATTCGTTTTCTGATTAGTGAAGGAAGAGAGAGACTAAAGCATTTGGATGAGATGCTTGATATGCAGGGCAGTTGATAATAGACTGAAATTGCAAATGGCACATGCAAATATTTTTTGAGGATTAAAAGTTTCCGAGTTCAAGGGACAATCAATGAACTATAATGTAGAAAGAAAACGAGAGAAAAAATATCTTCATCACTTGATTTTTTTAACGATCGATATACTTTAGAATGTTGATGTTTTGTGTTATCATTAGATGCAAGTGTTTTCTTGCTGTCTGTCTGCATGAACAATGATGGTTGGTAGATAGGCGTGTGAGCAGTAGAACAGTATATCAGAATGGTTTGCATCAGTGAAGTGTCTTCACGTGTGATCAGTTTCCCAACCAATGGTTACTCTTTGTATTAAGAATTCAATTCATGGAAGGGCGATGGTCAGCAGACTGAAGATTGGTTCTGACTGTAAAGAGATAATGAGTTTATCAGGAACCAAAATTAGTGAACGTTATTAAGATGATGAGATAATTTATACATTTGTGTGATCAATGAACTAAGCTGTACTGAATTTAAGTGGATGCATGCTTTGAAAACAGGAGGCTTCTTCTACCCCTTCGAATTCCAAAATTATACCCGGAGTTCAATAACCTGACCTTTCGGATCGCATTAAAACAGAAGAAGCTTAATCATTTTGTAATATATATTACATTATCACGTTTTTGATAAACCCGTTGATCATTCTCTTTATTCCAAGCTACTGATCAATGGACTGAGTATAGGCATTAGTTTTTTGGTTAAAATGGTTCCATTCTTTGCAACCCAAGAAGGGATGGAAGATGAAGTGTGAGATGACTGGTTATTTTCATCAGAAGAAGTGATGGAAGACCCAGAACCAGAAGAGCCATCCCCATTCAGATGTGTTCATGACCGGGAAGAGTTTGCTGAAATAGAGGATTTCCTGGCGCATAACAAGGAGTTCCACAAAGGATTCAAGAAAAAGTGTAAATTCTGTCAAAACATGTTCCGTGACGTTAAGAGGTCAAGGCACATGTGAAGAAACTCCACAAAAATGAGGAGCTGGCATGCATCCATGACGGTCGTTCATTCGCCAAAGTTAACGGGTTTCACTTCCATAATAATGCTTGCCACAAGAAGTTTAGGAAGGTATGCCCCCACTCAAACTGTGCAAATGTTTTTAATGGCGACCACAATCTTCAAATCCATTTGAGTCAAGAACACCATGCGGGTAGGTCGTATCATAAGAAGCCTCCCAAACGCCACCATTAGCGTTCTGAGAATAATGTGTAGCTTTTTTAATATACAGTTGTGTTTGTGGGTGGTACAATGTTGAAGATGAAGTACTAGCGATCAGTGCTGGATGGTTTGCAAATTATGACTATAACTGGACTTATTATCCTTTTGACGTGTAAAAGACATTCTTATCCCTATATGTGCACCGTTTTGTTCGATGAGCGTCCATGTCCATAGGTGCATAAGAGTAAAAAACTGAGTTGTGGTGTGACCAAATATAATGTTCTTGACGAAAAAATTCTGCTAATACGACCTCGTTTTTCATTACTGGTCGCTGCCTAGGAAAGGGTCAATTAGTAATTCAATTTGTATAAATAGAATATGAAATTCTAAGTCACAATGATGATTTTGCGACTGACAACACAATGATGAAGAGAAGGGAAGAACGAGAAGAAAGAGAATTAACTTTTGTTTAAAAAAATGGACAAGAAACATAAACATTTGAATTAAGAGGAGAGAGAGAATTATAAGAATTAATAATAATAATAATAATAATAATAAAAGAATATGCTTTAATATTTTCCTGTTAAAATATTAGATTTACTCCTTTTTAAAATCACTTGTAATACAAATGCCAAGTGAAATCAAATTTTGGATTTATTTGGTTTGAATAATATAAATTTTAAGTCTATTTTCAGCTTATTTGTAGGGCTAAGTTGATTCTTAGTCCCTTGAATTATCATATTAAAATCGAAAAGGAAATTCTTTCATACCAAAGTACAATTCACAAAGATTTATTTCTTGAAGTATTTTTTAATATTTGATTTTTAATAAAATTAATAATGTAATTTCATCATTAAAATATATATTTAAATTATATATTTTTAACATTAATAAGATTATATATCAGAAAATAAATTAGAAATTATTGTTTCTGTCCGATATAGCTCAGTCAGTTATTTTTGGTTTCGTTCCATTCTAAAAAGATGGAAATATCAAAATCTGTTTGACTCACATTGCAAATTATATTTCACCAATAGTTTATTTGTGCATTGCACGACCGTTATTAGTATTTTAATTATAAAATTAAGTTTATAGATATATTTTAATAAAACTTTTAATATTTAATATTGATTTATAATACTTTAAAAAATAATAACAATATAACTATTTTTAAATGTTCTTAATTTTTTAAATATTTTATTAGTGAAATATATAAAATTTAGTTTTAAAATATTTATTTATTAATTTTAATATTATATAAATTATCAATATAATTGATATTACTAATTTTTAGAATTAGAAATTATTATATAATTAAAAACTTATTTATTAGTGAATATAATATTTAAAAATATTATTTTATATAATTAGAACTATTATTTAATTGAAAAATTAATTTATTAATTAGTATAATATTAAAATATAATTAATATGATATTTTTTAGAATAATTATTATCTAATTAGAAAATTACTTATTATCTATTTAGAAAACTAATCATTATTTAATTAGAAAACTAATTTATTATTAATATGTTATTTTTAAGATTAGAATGAGTGTTTAATTAGAAGTGTAACTTATTAATCAATTAACTAATAGAAAAAATCATAAAATTACACATAGCATACATGTAAAGAGTTGCAACTAATTACATGATGTGCCTCGTTTGATTGTGGAGTTGTAAGAACTTCAAAGTTAAACGTGATTGGTTCGAGAAAATTTCAGAATGGGTAACCTCCTACGAAGTTCTCGAATATGCCAATGGGACAAAACTATGAGGCTAGTGGGAGCCAAAGCGAACAAAATATTTCATTTGATCTCGTTCCAGGTCGTAATAATGCAGTAAATAACAAAAAAGAAAAAAAAACACAATGAAGAATAGCTTGTAGAATATGATTTGAAGCTCTAAAATAATGAAGAATCGAGAATGGAGAAGATAAAATTCAGGATGAGTAACCTCCCGCGAAGTTCTCGAATCTGCCAAGGGAACAAAACTGTGAGGCTAGTGGGGGCTAAAGCGGACAATATCTCATGTGATCTCGTTCTGAGTCGTTACAATGCAGTAGATAACAAAAAAGGAAAAAAAAACACAATCAAGAATAGCTTGTAGAATCTGATTTGAAGCTCTAAATAATGAAGAATCGAGAATGGAGAAGATAAAATTGAGCCAAACAACTAAAAATAGTTCGCGATTATGCCTCAAATCGGCAATAACAGATAAGACATTTATTTGATATGAAATTCTCTCACAAGTGTATTTTAAAAATTCAGCTTTCTCATTTAAATGAAACTACCATGTTTTCGACACCAGATATATAATACATGGTGTACCGGGCCTAAGATATAATTTACTCATAACAGCAAAATAAACTATAAGATGGGCTTTAAGCATAATGTTGAAGGCATAAGATCAGATGAAAGAAAAGAAAAATACGAGAAGAACAATTTGTAGAATCTGATTTCAAGCTCTAAATGATGAAGAATCGAGAATGGAGAAGATAAAATTAAGTCAAACAACTAAAAATAGTTTGCGATTATGACTCAAATCGGCCATAACCGGTAGGGCATTTATTTGAATTGAAACTCTCTCACATGTATGTTTTAAAAATTCAGCCCTTTCATTTAAATGAAACGATCACGTCTTTTGGACACCGAATACATAATAAAGAGTGTACTCAGGCCTAAGATATAATTTACCCACAGCAGCAAAAGAAACTATAAGATGAGCTTTAAGCATAATGTTGAAGGCATAAGATCACATATTGGTTCTAACCATCATTATCTTGATGGCGGTAAAGTTATTAATGAACAGACAGGCCGTTGGTTGCATGACTATGGCAATGGCAGGCCTAAGATTGTGACAAAAGCATCATTTTTCAATATAGTCCGAAAGAAAAATTCAAATAAAGGGTTGGTACAAACTGCTAAACTGGATTGTACTTTATGTGTATTTGCTCATATTTATTTTATTTCTATGCATGCGCATCTACTGCACTTCTTTCTGTCAGTCCCTTATTGACTTTAATTAGTTGCAGAGCAAAATCTAAAATGGCTCGTGTGTTCTCTCCCTCTGAGAAGAGTTGCATACTGCATTAGATCTTATATTTGGCAAGAAAATTCACTATTATCTTGTTAATAGTCATGTAGGGTTGTTCTACATTATATCTGTACCTATTGCAATTAGTATATTATTAAGCCTGGGAACTTCATGTTTGTCTAATGAATTGGAGAATCATGCAAATGTAGTCTGTAATGCCCGAAAATTTTCTTTAATAATGATTATATTAATAATGATTAATAATGAGTTTTTATTTAAATTAAATTAATTTTATTTTTACTTCGTTTAGTTGAAATGAATTAAATGAAATTTTAATGTTAGATAAATAAGGAGTTATTTTCTATATCCTATTAATTTGAATTTTTAAGAAATTAATTAAGTAAATTATTTGAGAAATAATTATACTTTAGTTATTCAAAAATTTTCCAAATATATATATAGTATATATATATAAATAAAATTATATTGAAAAATTTTGGAAAAATTTGTAGAGGATATTTTTTTAAAAGAAATTTTGGAGAAATGTGTATTTTATTTAGCTAGTGGTATTAAATTTTAAGTTGGAAAATATTTATCAAATTGATTATTTAATTTAATTATGTGTTAGGACTAAATTGGAAATTTATTTTGGGATGAGGATTAAAAGTATAATTTTATTATTATGCGGTTTTAATGGAAATTTATATGTTTAGTATTTTTGTAATTAAATATGTCGGCCAGGAGTATATATGTAATTGTGTATTTTCAATAATTCTAATTTGACCCAAATTAAATAGTTAGAGGCTTAATTGAAAGGCTAAAGAAAAGTTTAGGAGTTAACTGGAATTGTTGCAGGACAAAATTGCAGTAATTAAAAAAGTTGAGGAACCAAAAGGTAAGAAAGAAAACTTCAGGGACCAAAAGTCGATATGGAGAAGGAGAAAGAAGAAAAGAGGAATCGGGGAGAGAGAGAGGGAGATCGGAGGAAGGAGAAGGGTATTTGCGTCGTCGGTCGACCACCGGGCGCGAGGTGGCCGACGTGACTGGTGGCGGCGATGCTGCGCGAGGAAGAGGCGGCTTCATTTTTTGCCTTGTCATTTCGGTAGTTCGCGATTGGCTCCCCTCGTGAGGGCTCTCTTTTAAGCGGCCGGCGCTTGGGGTGTCCGGAAACAAAAGATCCGGTGGAGAGAGGAAGTAGGTGGCAGCCGCGTTTTCCAATTTTTCCGGCGAGCTTTGGACGATCAGATGGCGTATTCCGACTCTCCTCAGCTCAAGCTTCGCAATGACACCGGTTTCATGGCGATCGGACTCCGTTTGCAGATCAACGGCCGAGAGCGTCCGCAAATCTCTCCAGATGATCAGGGGTATGATCGAAAAATCAGAAGCGGGGATCGTCATCAGCGCATCGTTTCAAGTCCGATTGTGAGTTCGGATCGTCGATCAGACTCCAGCGGCTGGAAGCTAGTCGACCGAGCGATCAAGCGTCTCGGTAATTTTCTCCGGCTGTTGATTTAAGAATTCTTTGATTTAATTTATGCTTATTGATTTGTGTTGAGTATTAGATAATATTTGAGAGTCAAAAATAATTGTTTGTCGGACTGCCTGCCTTGGGTCGTGTTTTGTGTTGTGTAGGGGAGCCGGGAAAAATAGTGAAGTCTTGGGGACCCGGCTCCTATTGTATTAAATTGTTAGATATTTATAGTGTTTTTCTGGCAGGTCCTGGACCCATTTTATGGGGGGTAAATGCTAGTGTTATAGGGGAGGTTTTGCCGAATTTTCGGTAGAATTTATCGAGTCAAGATTTTAGACAGTCAGTCCTAGAAATCTAGACCTAGGAGTTAATTGTTAATTGTTCAGCGTTATTGATAAATTGTTTTCCGTGATTAGATAATCCGTCTGTTCGGCTCGCTCCAACCGAGACACCGGAGCAGAGCTAGGAGGTCGCCAAAGCTGTGAGTTAAAGTCATATATCGATTATGCACGTGTCATGCATAAATCTTTGATTTGGAATTATTCATTTAATTATTATTCATTTGTATCATGCTTTTGATTACTATTCATTTATATATCATTTTCTTTATCATTGATTTTATTATTGCATGATGACACAGGATGGGATGACAGTAGAACATATTAGTTTGATGAGTGTTCCGATATAAATCCGAGAGTGATGGAAAAATGGTAAATAGGTAAATTTAAAAGGAAAATATTAGGACTTGCCCTGGTCGAGCATCGCTCTCTAGGCTTAATAGAGTGTGTTTGCCGGAGGTAAGGTCCCTGATCAAGCTTGCTCTCTGGGCGCCGGCTTAGTTAGAAATCAAGTGTTCAGGCTGGAGGTAAGGACCCTGATCGAGCTTGCTCTCTGGGCGCCAGGCTTGTTGGATTAAGAGAGCCGAAAGGCTAAGACAAGTGACCAGACTGAAGGTAAGGTCCCTGATCGAGCTTCGCTCTCTGGGCGCCAGTTTTGTTGGAATGAGAGAGTAGAGATATTAGAGTTGAGATTAGTCGAGATGTCAGTGTTGAGATTGATCGAATGTTAGTATTGAGATTAGGGCTCTACTGAAGTACTCCGTCCTGTTGTGTGTGAAATTATTTTGTTTAAGCATGGCATGACACGTATGTTTTACATGATTTAATATTTATTTCAAATTAAATGAATATATGCTTAAAGTATATGCAAATGTTTTTAGATATATGATTTTAACTCACTCTCGAGACTTACAGTCTCAATTTTATTATTTTTCAGATCCGTGACTGTTAGTCTTCTCGCGACTCTTGTCTAGTAACCCGACTTCTTCATCATCGGGTGATGTATTTGATTTGTATGTTAATTTGTAAATTCTTAGATTCTCTACAGTAGAAGTAGTAGGTGTATCAGTTGTAATTTTCTGTAGTTTCGAGTCCCGCCTAATTTTTGGCAGACCAAATTAATTATGTAAGATTTAACAGTTAAGATAAATTATAGCATCAGTAAAATGAGATGAGATTTAACTGAGTTAGTGAGAGTTAGGCTTACTACGGGATTCGGTGGCCTTACGCCTACCCATTCCTTAGTGCCGGTCACGGGCCCACAGATGGGGTCGTGACATACTGTTTCACCCTCGTATTGAACAAATAGCTGTATGTTGCTTCTCACGAGGCTATAACAAATAGGGTTACTATGAGCGTTAGGACTGGGTCATTTAGTTGTATAATCATTTAATCCTTCATTTTTGCTCATTTCTTCTGAAGAGGTGGGCTTTTCTTTAGGATTAACAGCCTCAAGGTAATTTTTTGTAGTCATTTATTTATCACAGAACAAGTGTTCTAGAGTCCCTGCAACGCAGCCCTTTCTTTGGTGAAGAGAGAAGAGTGGGAAAGAGATGTCACCATTTGAACTGCAAATTTTCCTATTACATACTATTTGGGAAAGATATCTAGAAAATGTGGCAACATGTTCAATTATTCTTGAAGCTGCAAAATGTGTGAATGATCAACATGCAAAAATTAGAGGTTACATTTCCTTAGAATTAGGTCTACCTCTTCATGAATATTTTATCATTTTTCGATGCTTAATGGTTAGCACCTAACTTTATTTTCATGTAGATGATCATGTAGTAAGACTTAGGACTTTTCCTCCTATTATATGTGATAGAATCTGATCAGTACATTTTCTAATGTTGTTGCATAATCATGAAGGATGACTAGGTTTATAGGTTTAGACATCTGGAGTCACATGGCGCAATTGCTTGTTGAGGAGAGTGTCATTTTTGGCTGAGATGCTAACCTACATATTGATCATTCTTTGATTAATCTGTTGTTCGTTTCTCTCATGGATGAGTTAATTAGCGTTTGTTTCAGCATAAATAAGTTAGCAAAATTGCACATTCTCATTATTTTCTCTATTACATAATAGTTTTTCTTGTCCCCTCAAATGCTAGTATTGTTTCCGGGGATAATTATACTAATGGTCACTTAACTTACACTAAATTTTATTTTGGTTATAGAATATTTTTTTTTCATTACGGTCATTTAACTTTAAATCTGATAGTTTATTAATTGAAAAGAAAAATCTCTAAATCTCCTAAATCTACAACATAGAATCTCTAACGCTATAAAACAAAACCCTAATTCTAAAGGTTTGAAGTAAAGCATTGAATCCCAGTTCTGAAAAAGCAGTTTCAATAGATCGGCATCGCAAAAAATTAGGAGAAAATATGCTCGTATATTGTGAGTCCTACATTTTTTGAAAGAAATATTATAATTTCTACATTTATACTTGTTATTTTACAATTAGAATTCAGATTTAATAAAATTGGTGGTTAGACACTCGTTTGATATTAAATTTTTTATACCAAATAGGAACTGATAGCACGTCCTCAAATAGATATGTGAACATGTAAGAAACAGAAAGCAACTGATAGTTTAAATACAAATAAGTGCAAAAACATTACTAATTTGGTGGTCGAATATTCTTTCCTTTTTTGTTTAAATACAAAAAAGAACGTTGTTGTAATATTAAATAAAAAAAGAATAGAAAATAAGAAGAAAAAAAAAACAACATCAAATATTTATTATCAAAGCCTATTGAAGCCTAAAGTTGAGTTTGATTTTGGATTAACTTAATAGTTTGGTTAAATGGTTTGATGATTAGGAAAATGATTTGTCAAATTTAAATACATGTGTTAGTGTAACGTTCGATGTTAGATATATCATTATTCTAAAAAATTAAATGACTAGATTTTAAATAATCAGATTAAAGTTAAATGACCATAATAAAATTAAAAAAAATTACATTACCAAAATAAAACTTACTATAAAGTTACCAATAATATAATTATCTCTTTGTTACTTTTTTTATATGATATGTAATTCTGCCATGGAGAGGCCATTTAGTTTCGGTGAGGATGAAATTGCAGACACTAGTTCATCAGACTGAAGACCTGACCCTTGATAGATGGTAGACATGTAAAATGGGTTTCTGATATCACCTCCTAGCTAGATAGATTTACCCATTTTTATGAGATAGAATCCTACAAGCATTGTACAGTTGAAAAAGGAGGTGTTTCATATGCTAACATGGAAACCTCTTCTGAAAGATGCTATCTAGAGTGAAGTTCTTATAGTTCATTATGGCAACCAATTCCTGTTACCATTTTAGTGGTCAGCTGTGTATACTTTGTACAAATTCTTTGTCAGTATGCTATATGATGAATGATGATTGTAAATCTAATTGATAAGGAGATGTTTCTGGACAACATGCTAAAGTGCTCTCTCTTTTGTGAAGGAAATGGCGAACAAACATTTATGTGGCCATTCTCAACATTTCACATGCCTTCCCCTTTTTCTATTTTTCTTTTCTTTTTTTCCTTTCTTCCATTATCTTCAGATCTTAGTAGCTATTTCTTGTTAATAGCTATCATTTTTCATTTATAAATTAACCTTTAGGTTGTAGAAATTATATATAAATATAGCATATTGTTTTTCATCTATAGATTAGCCTTTCGGTTAAAGAAACTATATATAATGGATATAATGTCATCAGGCAAACTTGTCAAACTATTTGTTCCTTTCCAAGGATGAAATTCAATAACTATAAATTCCTTTTCTTTAGTCTCTGCTCTTGACTTTTTCTCAAGGAAGAAGTGGAAATTAAATAAACTTGCCAGCCAGCCAGCCAGCAATGGCAGTTTCACTTCCATAACCTACTTAAGTACGTATAGACATCCATTTGCATGAAAGATTGTACTGTACATGCATAGAACCCTTTCTAAAATGTACTCGTATAGGTTATCAATTTTGTTAAATTTTCATATAAACATCTTCAACATCAATTGCAGGGACAATGATAAAAATCAGTGAACAAATTAATCATCAATTAATTAAAGTTTCCATTTAATAATATTTCTTGTATAATTACCCAAAATAATCCAAATTACTAGCTAAAGAATTAAAGAAAACATAATGAATCTCCTACTAATTTTCTATATTAGGGTTTTAAAGATTAGTTTTCTATGCACAGCTGATGACTGATATAGAGGTTGCCAAGTAATTTCCTGCATCATAAACCATTAGTGAATTTGCATCTGGTGTCTGCATAAAGGACAAGTATTCTTCTTTCTGCTAAGCCACTGAGCAATCCAAGAAGGATGAAACCTATGCATGCAGTCCATAGCCTTAGTTTCACAAGCTTGCTTCATCTCCTCCAAACAGATTCCACACACCTCTCCATCTCCATCAACTACTACTACACTTCTTAGTCCCTTAAGCACAAGATCATCCTTAGCATCTCTCGCCAATATTCTTCTAAGTTGCACCATAAAACCGAGCTCCACTTCCTGCAATCACCTCCTCGAAACTGTTGAAAAACTAAACTTAATTTAATAGTATTTAATAGTCATTAAGTATAGTCTTTAATGTTTAAGTTATGAAATTAAAGAGTCACCTATTAAATATGTAAGTTACATATATATTCATTAAGTGTGTAACTTATGTATTAAGCGCCTATTAAATATGTAAGTTCTATATATTTGTAACTTATGTATTTAATGTAGGATGTTTAAGAGTTGTAGGTTACCAAAAGACTACTTGGCTACTAAGCTAGTAAGTCTATATATATGTTCTTTGTAATTTCAATTCAATATACAAGTGAGTTTATCCTTTCTTCTTCTTATTCTTTACAACAAAGTGATATCAGAGCCTAGTTAAGAAAAAGTGAAAAGAGAGTAAAAGAAAAAGGAGAGAAGAAAGATGATGAGCAATAGCTTATTTCCTTTTCAATTTCCAAAACTCACTAAAGAGAGTTATGATAATTGGTGTATTCATATGAAAGCCTTGATAGGATCGCAAGATGTGTGAGAAATTGTTGAAAAAGGATTGGAACAACCTGAAGACGAGAATGAGTTGCCTCAAATTCAGAAGGAAGTGTTATAGAAATCAAGAAAGAGAGATCAACAAGCATTGACTCTAATCCATAGATGTTTGGATGAGAGTATGTTTGAGAAAGTTTCAGATGTTACAAGTGCTAGAGAAGCATGGCATACCTTAGAAACTTCTTTCAAAGGAGTTGATAAGGTTATTAAAGTTCGTTGTCAAACCTTGAGAGGAGAGTTTGAATCTCTCAAGATGAAAAATTCTGAAACAATTTCAGATTATTTCACTAGATTTTTGACTATTGTCAATCAATTGAGAAGATATGGTGAGAAAATGGAGGATGTCCATGTGATTGAAAAGATCTTTAGATCTTTAGATCTTTAGATTCGAAGTTTGATTATATTGTTATGGCAATTGAAGAATTAAATGATTTAGAATCCATGACTGTTGATCAGTTGTTGGGATCATTGCAAGCAGGTGAAGAAAGCATGAAGGAGAAAGAACCTCAATCACAAGTTCTTTTCTCAAAGCTGTCTTTGAAAGAAAAAGATAATACAAATGAAGAATCACAAAGAGGAAAAGGAAGAGGTGGTAGATTTCATAGCCGTGGTCGAGGTAATTTTAGAGGCAGAGGAAAAGGAAGATTTGGTGGAAATTCAAACTATTCAGATTCAAATCAAAGGCAATCATCACAAGGACGTGGAAGAGGTACTTGGAATAAAAGAGGTGAAGTACAATGCTATAATTGTGAGAAATATGGTCATTATGCAAGAAAACAAAGTGTTTTGTGCCAAAGGTGAAGAAGATGAACAACCTACTTTGTTATTCTCATCCGATGGGAATGAATGCAAAGATCAAGTGATATATTGTGTTTAGCATAGGTATTTAGCACATGTTCATGCGTTATTAGTTTCATTAGTTTATAATTATTTTTAGTTTTCATGCACTTTTATTTATAGTTAGGAATTTATATGATTCCAAGTGTTTATTTGTGTTTTCTTATTATCTTTAGTATTTATACATATTTTTATTGTGTATTATAGGCTTTAAAAGTGTGAAATTATCAATAGGGGAGCTAGCAATGGATCAAGGTTAAAGAATGTGGCTTGGAGCTTGTCACTACTAATTATGCATGTTACTAGTGGTGAAGATTTGCTGCTGTCACTACTAGTTACGCATGTCACTAGTAGTGAAGAGTAGTTATTCATAAAACAATATGACATTTTAGTTTGAGCACTATTCAGTATTTTGGGCATAACTTCTTCTACAAAAATCGGATTAAGGTGAATAAGACGGCATTCGAAATCTAAGAGACGGAGCTACAATTTTCATGTTTTAAGGATTTTCAAATTCTGTCATCTTAAAGGACGAAAATGCCTCCGAAGTTTCTGCCCCTGCACAATATGGTGTCTTTTCACTTTGAATGGTGCCTTTCTATTGGGAGACGAATTTTGACCATTTGTAACCAACTCTAAAGCCTATATAAATGTTATTTCTGTTCTTTAAAGGGAGACAACATCAGAACATTAAAAAGAAAAGAGAATATTAGTTTAAGTGCATTTGAAGACAACACAAAGGCAAAAGAAAGATAGTTCTTGTAAATGCTATATTTTCTTAAGTAACTACTTGGAAGATATTGGAGATCACTACATACATTATTTCTATCCTTTTTTCTCCTTTCTTTTACTTGATGTTTAGTGTAGTAATTTTAATTTTATTGGTTTTTTCCAAGATGTATCAAGGCTAACTTCCTTGTTTATTAGAATTGCAAGGATGAATTGATCTTGTAAACTACTTTTATTTTATAAGTAATGCATGATTGGTTTGTGTTCAATTGAGTGCCTAATTGTGTTATGTATGCTTGATCACCATATATAATATGTTAATCAAAGATTCACAATGAAAGTTGGGATTTTTGGTGGAAATGCAATTGAATTCACTTAAAGGTTAGGAAAGTACCTAGAGATAAGAAATCCACTTTGAGGGTAAAAGAATTGGCATGGTTCTTAATGGTTTTTGTCTATCTCTACAATGACACGAGAGTGCTTGTAGACTCTAGATGAAAATTCCTTTAATTGACAATGAGAGTTGCTTTTAAGGATTTTAGGTCACATTCTCCAATCAATACATGTGATGACAATAATTCTTAGTTTCTTGATCATTTCTGAATTGTGGTTCTAGTAAACATATCTTGAAATTATTGTTAGATTAATTAATTAGTTTTATTAGTAGTTATTAATTATTGATTAATGTTAGTTTAGTTTTAGAATAATTAAATTAAATTTACAATAATATTTTGCTTATCCATCTTAGTATCTTTATTAACTAATACAAAACTACTCCAAGTTCCTCAGAGTTCAACACTCTACTCACTCTATATTTAGTTTGAAAACTAGGGTATAATTCCACCCACATCATCAAGAATCATGGTTCTTGGATACAAGCGCAAGCAACCATATGACAGGCAAGAAAAATTTATTTGTGACCATTGATGAATCATATAATGGTAGTATTTCATTTGCAGATGATAAAAAGATAGTTTACGAAGGCAAATGTGATATCTTGATTTAAGCCAAGAATGGGTCACATCAGTTCATTATTGATGTATATTATGTTCCAAAAATGGAAGTGAATGTGTTGAGTTTAGGCCAACTTTTGGAGAAACAATTCGAGATCTATTTGAAAAATGGTGCATTGGTGATGAAAGACAACAAAGATAATCTAATTGCTAAGGTTGAGATGACAAAAAATAGAATGTTTATTCTCAAACTTTAGTCTGATTACATGAAGTGCTTAAAGGCAAGTGCATCTGATTTATCCTAGCTTTGGCATCAAAGGCTGGGACATTTGAATTTCAACAGCTTGAAGCAATTGGCTCAAGGGAGAATGGTTCTTGGTCTACCTTTCATTGATCATCCTAATCAGTTGTGTGAAGGATGCATGTACGGAAAGCAATTCAGACACAGCTTTCCGAAGGAATCATCTTCAAGAGCATCGAAGCCTCTTGAACTTGTCCACGCTGACATATGTGGTCCAATTAATCCATTCTTTTAGCAAGAATAAATATTTCTTACTGTTTATTGATGATTTCAATCGCAAAACATGGGGTTATTTTTTGAAGCAGAAATTTGAAGCTTTCGAAGTATTCAAGAAGTTCAAATTATTGCTTGAAAAGGAGAGTGAATGTTCTTTAAAGGCGTTGAGAACTGATAGAGGTGGTGAATTCACTTCAAATCAATTCAATGATTTTTGTGATTCTCATGGCATTTAGAGATTGTTGACTGTGCCAAGATCACCTTAGCAGAATGGTGTTACGGAGCGCAAGAACAGAACCATCCTTAACATGACTTGAAGGTGGTGAATTCACTTCAAATCAATTCAATGATTTTTGTGATTCTCATGGCATTTAGAGATTGTTGACTGTGCCAAGATCACCTCAGCAGAATGGTGTTACGGAGCGCAAGAACAGAACCATCCTTAATATGACTTGAAGCATGTTAAAAAGCAAGCAAATGCCTAAAGAATTTTGGACTGAAAGTGTGGCATGTGTTGTATATCTGTGTAACAGATGTCCTACAAGGAGTTTGCAGAAGTCTACACCACAAAAAGCATGGAGTGGAAGAAAGCCAACTCTTTCCCATCTTAGAGTTTTTGGTTGTGTTGCTTATGTTTATGTTGCAGATGAAACCAGAATTAAACTGGATGACAAAAGTGAAAAATTCATTTTTGTTGGATATGATGCAAGGTCTAAAGGCTACAAGTTGTACAATCCGATAAGCAAGAAGATTATCCTGAGTTGAGATGTCAAGTTTTGAGAGAATCAATCAGAAAATTATGATTTTCTTCCAATTTTTGATTCAGATCAAGATGTTCAGCATTCTAATTCTGATGTACAGAACTTGACACCTCCAAGAACTCCAACAAGTATTCAAGGAGATTCAAGTCCTTCAAGTTCATTTGAAAGACCTACAAAGATGAGAAATCTACAAGACATATATGCTAACACTGATGAAGTTTCAGATTATGTTCATTATTGTCTTTTTGCAGATATCGAACCAATGAATTTTGAAGAAGCGGTGAAAAATGAAAAATGGAGAGTAGCCATAGATGACGAAATAAAATCACTTCAAAAGAATGACACTTGGAAATTAGCAAATCTTCCCCAAGGCAAGCAAGTTGTTGGTATGAAATGGATTTACAAAATAAAAAAGAATGAAAAAGGAGATGTCGAGAAATACAAGGATCGACTTGTTGCAAACGGGTTCAGCCAACAACATGGAATTGACTATGATGAAGTCTTTGCACTAGTCACTCAATTGGAAACAATTCGCTTAATCATTACTTTGACTGCACAAAAAAGATGGAGAATTTTCCAAATGGACGTGAAATCGGTGTTCTTGAATGGGTACTTAGCAGAAGAATTATATCTACAACAATCTTTCGGATATGTTGTTAGAGGGCAAGAAAACAAAGTTTTAAAACTAAAGAAAACTTTGTATGGATTGAAGCAAGCACCAAGGGCATGGTACAACAGGATTGATGATTATTTCAAGAAGAAAGATTTTCTGAAATGTCCTCATGAATATTATCTTTATGCCAAGAAGAAAGATAATGGTGATATTCTTGTTGTGTGTTTATATGTTGATGATTTGATCTTTACAGGAAATAATTCAGCAATGATTGAAGAATTCAAAAAGGAGATGGCTACTGAATTTGAGATGACAGATATAGGTCTAATGTCTTATTATCTCGGAATCAAAGTGAAACAAACTGATGATGGCATTTTTGTTTCTCAAAAGAGCTATGCAAGAAAGATCTTAAAGGAGTTTAGCATGGAGCAATGTCAGTCTGTTAGCATACCAGTTGAATGTGGAGTAAAGCTGTCAAAATATGATGATACTAAGAAGGTGAATCCAACTTTGTTTCGAAAACTTGTTGGAAACTTGAGGTACTTGACTTGTACTAGACCTGATATTCTTTATGGAGTAGGAATTATCAGTCGCTACATGGAGGCACCAACAAATTTGCACATGAAGGCTGGTAAAAGAATTTTGAGATATGTCAAAGGAACTTCAGATTATGGTTTGTTTTACTCACCTTCAGAAAGTTTCAGTCTAGTAGGCTATAGTAATAGTGATTGGGGAGGTGATATTGATGATCGAAAGAGTACAACAGGTTTTGTGTTTTCTATTGGAGAGACTGCTTTTACATGAAGTTCAAAGAAGCATTCTATTGTAACTCTTTCAACTTGTGAAGCTGAGTATGTTGTTGTTGTTGCTTGTGTTTGTCATGCCACATGGTTAAGAAAGGTGTTAGAGGTGCTATTGGTTTCAAAAGAAGAACCAATTGATTTTTTTGTTGATAATAAATCATCTATAGCATTGAGCAAGAATCCTATTTTATATGATAGGAGCAAGCACATTTACACAAGATATCATTTCATCAGAGAAAATATTCGTAAGAAGAAAGTGGAGCTGAAGTATGTCAAGTCGCAAGATCAACTTGCTGATATTTTCACGAAGGTATTAAAGTTTGAAGATTTTGCCAGATTAAGAGCAAGACTCGGTTTGATCAGAAATTAAATTTAAGGAGTGTTGAAAAATTAAACTTAATTTAATGATATTTAATAGTCATTAAGTATAGTATTTAATGTTTAAGTTATGAAATTAAAGAGTCACCTATTAAATATGTAAGTTACATATATATTCATTAAGTGTGTAACTTATGTATTAAGTGCCTATTAAATATGTAAGTTATATATGTTTGTAACTTATGTATTTAATATAGGATGTTTAAGAGTTGTAGGTTACCAAAAGACTACTTGGCTACTAAGCTAGTAAGTCTATATATATATGTTCTTTGTAATTTCAATTCAACATACTAGTGAGTTTATCCTTTCTTCTTCTTATTCTCTACAATAGAAACTCCGATTTGTAGCCATAGCCCGCTGACGAGCCAACCCATGTTTTCCTGCTCTTACAATAGCGAGTTGGAGCAGGACGTCGGAGGCGGTATTTCCATTGCTGACTCTCTTCAGAAACTGTGCTTGCAACATAGCAATAGTCCGAAGCTCATGCTTCATCATCCATGATAAGTACGTTTCTCGTTTAGTGTTAAAAGAAAGAAAGAAAGAAAGAGAAAGAAAGAAGATAAGGTTTTAGGTTTAGGTTTAAAAAAGAACGCAGATTATGAGTCTGTTGATAATGTTATTCTAGTCTTGTGGTTTTATAGGTTAATTTAGATGGGTTTTTCACTCAGCGCTGATCAAAAGTTTAACAAAATAATCCAAACCTAAGAAGGAAACTGTTTTGGCGTTAATGGTATGCACATTACTTCTACTGTAGGCTGAAAATTTCCTTAAGATGTTCTATTGGAAAGTTTTTGGTTGTATATCTTTTTATTTCTATATATTAAATTAATAAATAAGTGATATATATTATCTATTAATTTTAAATAATATATACATTTATTTACTGACCTATTAATTGCTGCATATGCAGCTAATATAGCTAATCATAACCCTTTTCTTTAAGTGGGATTTCATGGGAATTATTCAGCTTGAACCTAATTTTTTTTATTTTTCAGATTTGGAAGTCTTAATTAAGCTTCCTAAATAAATTAGAAAATTTATAGTTTAATTTACTTTTAATGAGAACAAGCATTTAATAAATAAATAATTTTAAATAAGATAAATTATTATTATTAATTTTCAAATGTGAATATATATTGAATTTAGAAAACTCAACATCATCATATTTGTTTAATTATAAAAAATAATTTTTTTTGTACAATCCATTATTTTACTAATTATATTCTAAAAGTTCAAACATAATTATATTTTAATAATTTAATTTTTAGTAAAGAGAATTAAAATTAGAAACCGGAAAAATCTATGGCTAAAGTATAAAAAAGCAAGAAAAAGAAAAATTGGCTGGAATAGCAACTATAAAATATGTGGTTAAAGTACAAGATTAGTCAATTATATATTACTTAATTATTAAGTAATTAAACATATTATTTTATTTATTAAAAATATTTATCTATTTTTTAAATTTAATTAGTGGTACTTGATAATTATAAAATTTAACTATAAAATTTTGACTCATATAAATAATTAAAAATTATATATAAATTTATTAGCAATCTATATTAGTAGAATAACATATAACATAAATAATTATTTGAAATAATATTAATTAAATTTATAATTAGAATAGAGTTGTAATGGTAGAGTGCCAAGGTACTCTACCAAAATCCTATATATAGTACTTATTTATTGATCAACCAAATACTTTACTAATATTTATTAAAAATTTCTGTTTATTTTAATTTATATAAATAATTAAGAATTATATATAATTTTATTGATAATCTAAATTAATAGAAAGATATCTAATGACTATAATTTAATAGGTATAAATTAGACCAATTAGAAAAGCCTATTTTTATAATATTTATCCCGTCACAATCCCAATAGTATTAGCAATAGATAATTTTAGTACCTAAATCAAAGAATTCTTATAAGGAACCTCTCTGATGTCAATAAATAAGACATATGTTTTCAATTTGCCTTCTATGGCCATTCCATCCGGTGGTCATATCCATGTTCTTCTTTGCAACCCTATTTCTTGATGAAATTAAAGACTTCAATTTGTATTTCTCTGAATTGCGACCTTTTTATTTTTTTTTATTTTTCGGTGAATTCTTATTCTTTATAAATGAGTTACGTGAACCCAATTGCTACTAAACGTAGAATTGATCTTAATATTTTGGGTTTGTGATTTATTTATCAATGTACGAGAGCATAAGTGGCAAATATAGAAATATAGATAATGTTTATAGGTACAATCGAGTTGAGTGAAGTCGAAATATTTCAAACTCAAGCTTCATTTGATTCCAAAACTCAAAACTTGACTCGAACATAATTAAATTATATTTTTTATCAGTGAACAAGAGTATAAGTGGCAAATATGAAAATATAGATAATATTTATGGGTATAGTTGAGTTGAGTCATATCGAAATATTGCAAGCTCAAGCTCGACTTGATTCGAAAACTCAAAGCTTGAATTGAATACAGTTGAACTTTGATGTTTTTTTTTTAATCTTGAGATGATTACAATGGATACTAAAATCATCTATTCACATAGAAAAAATTAGATATATCAGTTCTTTCTTTATACATTAATCTAATAGGTTACTGAAAAAAATCTATACATATTTGATATATGTCTCCCCACTTATACATCAAAAACATAGGTAATTAACATATATTTATTAATTTTAAATAATAAAGTATGTATCAATCATTTAGTACCAAAATATAAAATACTCATAATATATATTATTTTTCTCTTTATTGTGGTATATACACCAAGCCGAGATATTAATTTTCTAAATTATAATTACAAACAAACTTAAAGTTTGTGATGATTGAGGGACTAAAACAGTAATTTTAAAATATAAGGATGTATGTATATGACAGGCTAAATCTTAGGGGTGTAAAAGTAACTTTTTCTTTTCTTTTTTAAATAAAAAAGTAAGAAAAAAAAACGGGTGGACAACCGACCTTCTGTACACGTTTGCCAGGCCTTTATTAAGGGAAACAACTGACCTTTCTTACGCGTATTGCTCTTCTCCAATCAGAACAAGGAAAAGAAAGAAAGAAACGAAAAGCTCTATAAATTTCGATCTTTAGGGTTTTCCTTTTATTCAGAGATTTGAGTCGAAGCTCCTTCAATTCCATCCAATTACTTTTGAAATTAATCGTTCGCTCGGCTTTTCTTTTCCGATTCAATCAAAGAGGATTTCTGCAAGTTCATACGGCTTCGTTTTTCTGCAACTTCATCGGCGTATTCCCGATCAACCGATTTCAAGGTTCAGACACCGGGGCGTGATTCTAATTCGGGCGATTCCAGAAGGCTGCGTTTTTCTGCAATTATTGTTGGCGGTTTGATTGTTAATTTGCTGCGATTTATAATTCTTATTGTAATATAGAGAGAGAAAAATCAGCTCTCTTATTACTGCTCTGTTATAATTCTTATTGTAAGGCTGCGTTAATCACACGATCTATTGTTCTGTTATTACTGTTGTAATCGATACATATTGCAATGGGAATATATTATAAATTTGCGAGTGCTAAAGATTTTAGTTTGATCCCAATTGATGGTTCTGCTGTCTCTGTTGCTTCATTCAAGCGAATAATCTTTGAATCCAAATATAAATCTAAAAAGAAGTCTGATTCTAATGGATTGTGTTTGGGTACTGATTTAGATTTCATAGTGGTTAATGCTCAAACTGATGAACAATACGATGATGATTCAATGTTAATTGCTAATCATAGTAGCCTGTTGCTTCGCCGTGTTCCTGGAACTCGGCGTCGCAAACCCATTGATACTAGCACTATAGTGTTTCTTGAAAAGCAGATACCCGTGAGTTCTTTATCCAGGAAGACCACTGCAGCTGATGGTACCCATTCTGTTTCTGGCTCATCATCTACAAGTACTGTAACTACAAAATCTAGTCAAGACTCTGGGTTTTCTTCTTATGATCAGACAATTCCTGGGCTTGATGAGGATAGCAAGATTAAGGCTTTAGTCAATACTCCAGCCCTTGGCTGTCAGTTTACTGAGTTATAGAAGAATGGGTGCTGGAATATTCGAGAAGAAAACACCTCCGGAGGGCTATGTTTGTCGCAGATGTCATGTTCCAGGACATTTTATACAACACTGCCCAACTAATTCTGATCCTAATTATGATTTCAAAAGAAAGAAGACTGCGTTTGCGGCTGCTCTTTTGCAACAAAATGAGGCTGCTTTTGACAAGCAATTTGAGTGCCCAACTTCAAAGAAATCACAAGGGTCTCCAAGCGATGTTCCACCAGAACTCCTCTGCACTTTGTGCAAGCAAGTGATGAAAGATGCTTCATTGACTAGCAAATGCTGTTTCGATAGCTTTTGTGATAGGTGTATTAGGGATCATTTGATAAACTCCAAGTTGAAATGTGTATGTGGAGCAACGCAAGTACTTACAGATTCTCTTATTCCTAACATCACACTTAGAGGTACAATTAACCGAATTTTGGAGGTCGGTGTTCATGGTAATAGTAGCAGTGCTGAAAATTCAACATCCAAGGTATCTTCAACTGTACTGTCCGCTGCTGAATTGTCTGTGAAAGATCAGATATCATCACTTGATTATGCAGAAGATACGGGAAATAAGAGGAAGCCTGTTGACGCTCCAAACTCTATCGCTAAGAAAGCCAGAACTGCAATCGGGTCAATGGAATTGGAGGAGGTAACATCACAAGGAAGTGTTCAAGCGCAGGAAAATACGATTGCAGTGGAGAAGAAAGTGCAGCAAAAGGTGGTTTCTGGTGAGAAAGGAAAGAAAAAGAAAGACAGGAGAAGTAGTGAAGATGTTGAAGTTGGAAGCTATATGATTCCAGATGCGTTTTGTGCATATAATCCATATCCTTATTGGGCTGGTATGCAAGCTGGGATGGAGGGATTTTATTATGGTGGTGGCATGGATTATGGCTCTTATGGGATGCAACTTGGGAGGTAAATGCTTCACGAGTTAAGTAAACAGAAACAATTTCAATAATTAGAAGATTATGTAAATTTCAATAGATATAGTTTGGTCTAACCTTAGACTGGAATGTCTTGTGAATTCTACACTTTTTTTTAATGAAATCTCAGTTTTTATTCCAAATGGCCTTGCACTATATTTGTGTTGTTTCTTCTATTCTCTTTCTTCATAATACATGAGATACAGCATTTGCAGAAAGCAGCTGCACATTAAGGATGGCTATTTTCATGACTTGAATAAAATGTGTACTCTGGTGGAAGCATAATAAATGAAGAGTTACTAACAACTGGTGTAATAATTTACCACATATCTAAAACTGCAGTAATAATATATTGTTGTATTTTTCCTTATACACAAGTACCATATTAAGGTGTATTATGTATGGTGCAAGAATATAAATTTAAGATATTCTTATTAGATTTTATAAAATTCATCAACTTAGCTTAAATCTATCGTTTATGGTTTTGTTTTGTTTAGAATTCATCACAGTTTAAATTAACCAATAAAAAATGTAATATAAACATTTTATTTTTTTATATTATTACTTTTAATTCATGAGAGCCTAAAATGGCAGTTAAGATAATCATTTTATTATAGAGTTTTTTTTCATTGGGTGAATTAAGATGAGAAATTTTATAAAATTTGTAAATTTAGTTTAAATTCATTATTGGGTAAGTAAAAAAGTGGATTAAATCCAGATTTTAAGAAATCCTTCATTTTTCAAAATTCCTCACTTTAAGGATTTATGAGAGCCTTAAATGGCCGTTAAGATAATCTAAAAGGTGGGAAAGTCCAAAATCTACCATTTTAAAAAGATGATGGATTATTATAATACTATTTTATTATGATATTGCCTAATAGATTTATCTTATCCCCAAATTATTCTTACCTTTAAATAAAAACCCATTGTTTTTAAGTTTATTCCAAACTATGGAAATGTGAAAATGCATAGATTTTAAATTCATGCATTTTGATTAAGTCCATGGATTTTAATATTTCTCGACCCAAACGTTAAAATAATTTATAAAAATACCCACAAATATTGCTAACAACAAAAATATCCAAAAATAAAAATTTATTTATGAATTTTATATATAAAAATATCAAGATTTGATTGTTTCTCAAATGAAAAGTTATATGTCGGATATATTTTGAAAAGAAAATATACATGTTCAATATATTTTTAACAGATAATGAATTTAAAAAACATTAATTTTTATGAAATATTATTATATTTTGTTTGATTTTGTGATATTAGTAATGAATAAATAAATAAATAAATCTAAAAGGTCTTTTATTGTTTTAAGAATTTGGAGATGTGTTGAGAATATCATATCTGAAAAATGAGTTACGTGAACCCAATTGCTACTAAACGTAGAATTGATCTTAATATTTTGGGTTTGTGATTTATTTATCAATGTACGAGAGCATAAGTGGCAAATATAGAAATATAGATAATGTTTATAGGTACAATCGAGTTGAGTGAAGTCGAAATATTTCAAACTCAAGCTTCATTTGATTCCAAAACTCAAAACTTGACTCGAACATAATTAAATTATATTTTTTATCAGTGAACAAGAGTATAAGTGGCAAATATGAAAATATAGATAATATTTATGGGTATAGTTGAGTTGAGTCATATCGAAATATTGCAAGCTCAAGCTCGACTTGATTCGAAAACTCAAAGCTTGAATTGAATACAGTTGAACTTTGATGTTTTTTTTTAATCTTGAGATGATTACAATGGATACTAAAATCATCTATTCACATAGAAAAAATTAGATATATCAGTTCTTTCTTTATACATTAATCTAATAGGTTACTGAAAAAAATCTATACATATTTGATATATGTCTCCCCACTTATACATCAAAAACATAGGTAATTAACATATATTTATTAATTTTAAATAATAAAGTATGTATCAATCATTTAGTACCAAAATATAAAATACTCATAATATATATTATTTTTCTCTTTATTGTGGTATATACACCAAGCCGAGATATTAATTTTCTAAATTATAATTACAAACAAACTTAAAGTTTGTGATGATTGAGGGACTAAAACAGTAATTTTAAAATATAAGGATGTATGTATATGACAGGCTAAATCTTAGGGGTGTAAAAGTAACTTTTTCTTTTCTTTTTTAAATAAAAAAAGTAAGAAAAAAAAACGGGTGGACAACCGACCTTCTGTACACGTTTGCCAGGCCTTTATTAAGGGAAACAACTGACCTTTCTTACGCGTATTGCTCTTCTCCAATCAGAACAAGGAAAAGAAAGAAAGAAACGAAAAGCTCTATAAATTTCGATCTTTAGGGTTTTCCTTTTATTCAGAGATTTGAGTCGAAGCTCCTTCAATTCCATCCAATTACTTTTGAAATTAATCGTTCGCTCGGCTTTTCTTTTCCGATTCAATCAAAGAGGATTTCTGCAAGTTCATACGGCTTCGTTTTTCTGCAACTTCATCGGCGTATTCCCGATCAACCGATTTCAAGGTTCAGACACCGGGGCGTGATTCTAATTCGGGCGATTCCAGAAGGCTGCGTTTTTCTGCAATTATTGTTGGCGGTTTGATTGTTAATTTGCTGCGATTTATAATTCTTATTGTAATATAGAGAGAGAAAAATCAGCTCTCTTATTACTGCTCTGTTATAATTCTTATTGTAAGGCTGCGTTAATCACACGATCTATTGTTCTGTTATTACTGTTGTAATCGATACATATTGCAATGGGAATATATTATAAATTTGCGAGTGCTAAAGATTTTAGTTTGATCCCAATTGATGGTTCTGCTGTCTCTGTTGCTTCATTCAAGCGAATAATCTTTGAATCCAAATATAAATCTAAAAAGAAGTCTGATTCTAATGGATTGTGTTTGGGTACTGATTTAGATTTCATAGTGGTTAATGCTCAAACTGATGAACAATACGATGATGATTCAATGTTAATTGCTAATCATAGTAGCCTGTTGCTTCGCCGTGTTCCTGGAACTCGGCGTCGCAAACCCATTGATACTAGCACTATAGTGTTTCTTGAAAAGCAGATACCCGTGAGTTCTTTATCCAGGAAGACCACTGCAGCTGATGGTACCCATTCTGTTTCTGGCTCATCATCTACAAGTACTGTAACTACAAAATCTAGTCAAGACTCTGGGTTTTCTTCTTATGATCAGACAATTCCTGGGCTTGATGAGGATAGCAAGATTAAGGCTTTAGTCAATACTCCAGCCCTTGGCTGTCAGTTTCACGAGTTATAGAAGAATGGGTGCTGGAATATTCGAGAAGAAAACACCTCCGGAGGGCTATGTTTGTCGCAGATGTCATGTTCCAGGACATTTTATACAACACTGCCCAACTAATTCTGATCCTAATTATGATTTCAAAAGAAAGAAGACTGCGTTTGCGGCTGCTCTTTTGCAACAAAATGAGGCTGCTTTTGACAAGCAATTTGAGTGCCCAACTTCAAAGAAATCACAAGGGTCTCCAAGCGATGTTCCACCAGAACTCCTCTGCACTTTGTGCAAGCAAGTGATGAAAGATGCTTCATTGACTAGCAAATGCTGTTTCGATAGCTTTTGTGATAGGTGTATTAGGGATCATTTGATAAACTCCAAGTTGAAATGTGTATGTGGAGCAACGCAAGTACTTACAGATTCTCTTATTCCTAACATCACACTTAGAGGTACAATTAACCGAATTTTGGAGGTCGGTGTTCATGGTAATAGTAGCAGTGCTGAAAATTCAACATCCAAGGTATCTTCAACTGTACTGTCCGGCTGCTGAATTGTCTGTGAAAGATCAGATATCATCACTTGATTATGCAGAAGATACGGGAAATAAGAGGAAGCCTGTTGACGCTCCAAACTCTATCGCTAAGAAAGCCAGAACTGCAATCGGGTCAATGGAATTGGAGGAGGTAACATCACAAGGAAGTGTTCAAGCGCAGGAAAATACGATTGCAGTGGAGAAGAAAGTGCAGCAAAAGGTGGTTTCTGGTGAGAAAGGAAAGAAAAAGAAAGACAGGAGAAGTAGTGAAGATGTTGAAGTTGGAAGCTATATGATTCCAGATGCGTTTTGTGCATATAATCCATATCCTTATTGGGCTGGTATGCAAGCTGGGATGGAGGGATTTTATTATGGTGGTGGCATGGATTATGGCTCTTATGGGATGCAACTTGGGAGGTAAATGCTTCACGAGTTAAGTAAACAGAAACAATTTCAATAATTAGAAGATTATGTAAATTTCAATAGATATAGTTTGGTCTAACCTTAGACTGGAATGTCTTGTGAATTCTACACTTTTTTTTAATGAAATCTCAGTTTTTATTCCAAATGGCCTTGCACTATATTTGTGTTGTTTCTTCTATTCTCTTTCTTCATAATACATGAGATACAGCATTTGCAGAAAGCAGCTGCACATTAAGGATGGCTATTTTCATGACTTGAATAAAATGTGTACTCTGGTGGAAGCATAATAAATGAAGAGTTACTAACAACTGGTGTAATAATTTACCACATATCTAAAACTGCAGTAATAATATATTGTTGTATTTTTCCTTATACACAAGTACCATATTAAGGTGTATTATGTATGGTGCAAGAATATAAATTTAAGATATTCTTATTAGATTTTATAAAATTCATCAACTTAGCTTAAATCTATCGTTTATGGTTTTGTTTTGTTTAGAATTCATCACAGTTTAAATTAACCAATAAAAAATGTAATATAAACATTTTATTTTTTTATATTATTACTTTTAATTCATGAGAGCCTAAAATGGCAGTTAAGATAATCATTTTATTATAGAGTTTTTTTTCATTGGGTGAATTAAGATGAGAAATTTTATAAAATTTGTAAATTTAGTTTAAATTCATTATTGGGTAAGTAAAAAAGTGGATTAAATCCAGATTTTAAGAAATCCTTCATTTTTCAAAATTCCTCACTTTAAGGATTTATGAGAGCCTTAAATGGCCGTTAAGATAATCTAAAAGGTGGGAAAGTCCAAAATCTACCATTTTAAAAAGATGATGGATTATTATAATACTATTTTATTATGATATTGCCTAATAGATTTATCTTATCCCCAAATTATTCTTACCTTTAAATAAAAACCCATTGTTTTTAAGTTTATTCCAAACTATGGAAATGTGAAAATGCATAGATTTTAAATTCATGCATTTTGATTAAGTCCATGGATTTTAATATTTCTCGACCCAAACGTTAAAATAATTTATAAAAATACCCACAAATATTGCTAACAACAAAAATATCCAAAAATAAAAATTTATTTATGAATTTTATATATAAAAATATCAAGATTTGATTGTTTCTCAAATGAAAAGTTATATGTCGGATATATTTTGAAAGAAAATATACATGTTCAATATATTTTTAACAGGATAATGAATTTAAAAAACATTAATTTTTATGAAATATTATTATATTTTGTTTGATTTTGTGATATTAGTAATGAATAAATAAATAAATAAATCTAAAAGGTCTTTTATTGTTTTAAGAATTTGGAGATGTGTTGAGAATATCATATCTGAAAAATGAGTTACGTGAACCCAATTGCTACTAAACGTAGAATTGATCTTAATATTTTGGGTTTGTGATTTATTTATCAATGTACGAGAGCATAAGTGGCAAATATAGAAATATAGATAATGTTTATAGGTACAATCGAGTTGAGTGAAGTCGAAATATTTCAAACTCAAGCTTCATTTGATTCCAAAACTCAAAACTTGACTCGAACATAATTAAATTATATTTTTTATCAGTGAACAAGAGTATAAGTGGCAAATATGAAAATATAGATAATATTTATGGGTATAGTTGAGTTGAGTCATATCGAAATATTGCAAGCTCAAGCTCGACTTGATTCGAAAACTCAAAGCTTGAATTGAATACAGTTGAACTTTGATGTTTTTTTTTTAATCTTGAGATGATTACAATGGATACTAAAATCATCTATTCACATAGAAAAAATTAGATATATCAGTTCTTTCTTTATACATTAATCTAATAGGTTACTGAAAAAATCTATACATATTTGATATATGTCTCCCCACTTATACATCAAAACATAGGTAATTAACATATATTTATTAATTTTAAATAATAAAGTATGTATCAATCATTTAGTACCAAAATATAAAATACTCATAATATATATTATTTTTCTCTTTATTGTGGTATATACACCAAGCCGAGATATTAATTTTCTAAATTATAATTACAAACAAACTTAAAGTTTGTGATGATTGAGGACTAAAACAGTAATTTTAAAATATAAGGATGTATGTATATGACAGGCTAAATCTTAGGGGTGTAAAAGTAACTTTTTCTTTTCTTTTTAAATAAAAAAGTAAGAAAAAAAAACGGGTGGACAACCGACCTTCTGTACACGTTTGCCAGGCCTTTATTAAGGGAAACAACTGACCTTTCTTACGCGTATTGCTCTTCTCCAATCAGAACAAGGAAAAGAAAGAAAGAAACGAAAAGCTCTATAAATTTCGATCTTTAGGGTTTTCCTTTTATTCAGAGATTTGAGTCGAAGCTCCTTCAATTCCATCCAATTACTTTTGAAATTAATCGTTCGCTCGGCTTTTCTTTTCCGATTCAATCAAAGAGGATTTCTGCAAGTTCATACGGCTTCGTTTTTCTGCAACTTCAGCGGCGTATTCCCGATCAACCGATTTCAAGGTTCAGACACCGGGGCGTGATTCTAATTCGGGCGATTCCAGAAGGCTGCGTTTTTCTGCAATTATTGTTGGCGGTTTGATTGTTAATTTGCTGCGATTTATAATTCTTATTGTAATATAGAGAGAGAAAAATCAGCTCTCTTATTACTGCTCTGTTATAATTCTTATTGTAAGGCTGCGTTAATCACACGATCTATTGTTCTGTTATTACTGTTGTAATCGATACATATTGCAATGGGAATATATTATAAATTTGCGAGTGCTAAAGATTTTAGTTTGATCCCAATTGATGGTTCTGCTGTCTCTGTTGCTTCATTCAAGCGAATAATCTTTGAATCCAAATATAAATCTAAAAAGAAGTCTGATTCTAATGGATTGTGTTTGGGTACTGATTTAGATTTCATAGTGGTTAATGCTCAAACTGATGAACAATACGATGATGATTCAATGTTAATTGCTAATCATAGTAGCCTGTTGCTTCGCCGTGTTCCTGGAACTCGGCGTCGCAAACCCATTGATACTAGCACTATAGTGTTTCTTGAAAAGCAGATACCCGTGAGTTCTTTATCCAGGAAGACCACTGCAGCTGATGGTACCCATTCTGTTTCTGGCTCATCATCTACAAGTACTGTAACTACAAAATCTAGTCAAGACTCTGGGTTTTCTTCTTATGATCAGACAATTCCTGGGCTTGATGAGGATAGCAAGATTAAGGCTTTAGTCAATACTCCAGCCCTTGGCTGTCAGTTTACGAGTTATAGAAGAATGGGTGCTGGAATATTCGAGAAGAAAACACCTCCGGAGGGCTATGTTTGTCGCAGATGTCATGTTCCAGGACATTTTATACAACACTGCCCAACTAATTCTGATCCTAATTATGATTTCAAAAGAAAGAAGACTGCGTTTGCGGCTGCTCTTTTGCAACAAAATGAGGCTGCTTTTGACAAGCAATTTGAGTGCCCAACTTCAAAGAAATCACAAGGGTCTCCAAGCGATGTTCCACCAGAACTCCTCTGCACTTTGTGCAAGCAAGTGATGAAAGATGCTTCATTGACTAGCAAATGCTGTTTCGATAGCTTTTGTGATAGGTGTATTAGGGATCATTTGATAAACTCCAAGTTGAAATGTGTATGTGGAGCAACGCAAGTACTTACAGATTCTCTTATTCCTAACATCACACTTAGAGGTACAATTAACCGAATTTTGGAGGTCGGTGTTCATGGTAATAGTAGCAGTGCTGAAAATTCAACATCCAAGGTATCTTCAACTGTACTGTCCGCTGCTGAATTGTCTGTGAAAGATCAGATATCATCACTTGATTATGCAGAAGATACGGGAAATAAGAGGAAGCCTGTTGACGCTCCAAACTCTATCGCTAAGAAAGCCAGAACTGCAATCGGGTCAATGGAATTGGAGGAGGTAACATCACAAGGAAGTGTTCAAGCGCAGGAAAATACGATTGCAGTGGAGAAGAAAGTGCAGCAAAAGGTGGTTTCTGGTGAGAAAGGAAAGAAAAAGAAAGACAGGAGAAGTAGTGAAGATGTTGAAGTTGGAAGCTATATGATTCCAGATGCGTTTTGTGCATATAATCCATATCCTTATTGGGCTGGTATGCAAGCTGGGATGGAGGGATTTTATTATGGTGGTGGCATGGATTATGGCTCTTATGGGATGCAACTTGGGAGGTAAATGCTTCACGAGTTAAGTAAACAGAAACAATTTCAATAATTAGAAGATTATGTAAATTTCAATAGATATAGTTTGGTCTAACCTTAGACTGGAATGTCTTGTGAATTCTACACTTTTTTTTAATGAAATCTCAGTTTTTATTCCAAATGGCCTTGCACTATATTTGTGTTGTTTCTTCTATTCTCTTTCTTCATAATACATGAGATACAGCATTTGCAGAAAGCAGCTGCACATTAAGGATGGCTATTTTCATGACTTGAATAAAATGTGTACTCTGGTGGAAGCATAATAAATGAAGAGTTACTAACAACTGGTGTAATAATTTACCACATATCTAAAACTGCAGTAATAATATATTGTTGTATTTTTCCTTATACACAAGTACCATATTAAGGTGTATTATGTATGGTGCAAGAATATAAATTTAAGATATTCTTATTAGATTTTATAAAATTCATCAACTTAGCTTAAATCTATCGTTTATGGTTTTGTTTTGTTTAGAATTCATCACAGTTTAAATTAACCAATAAAAAATGTAATATAAACATTTTATTTTTTTATATTATTACTTTTAATTCATGAGAGCCTAAAATGGCAGTTAAGATAATCATTTTATTATAGAGTTTTTTTTCATTGGGTGAATTAAGATGAGAAATTTTATAAAATTTGTAAATTTAGTTTAAATTCATTATTGGGTAAGTAAAAAAGTGGATTAAATCCAGATTTTAAGAAATCCTTCATTTTTCAAAATTCCTCACTTTAAGGATTTATGAGAGCCTTAAATGGCCGTTAAGATAATCTAAAAGGTGGGAAAGTCCAAAATCTACCATTTTAAAAAGATGATGGATTATTATAATACTATTTTATTATGATATTGCCTAATAGATTTATCTTATCCCCAAATTATTCTTACCTTTAAATAAAAACCCATTGTTTTTAAGTTTATTCCAAACTATGGAAATGTGAAAATGCATAGATTTTAAATTCATGCATTTTGATTAAGTCCATGGATTTTAATATTTCTCGACCCAAACGTTAAAATAATTTATAAAAATACCCACAAATATTGCTAACAACAAAAATATCCAAAAATAAAAATTTATTTATGAATTTTATATATAAAAATATCAAGATTTGATTGTTTCTCAAATGAAAAGTTATATGTCGGATATATTTTGAAAAGAAAATATACATGTTCAATATATTTTTAACAGATAATGAATTTAAAAAACATTAATTTTTATGAAATATTATTATATTTTGTTTGATTTTGTGATATTAGTAATGAATAAATAAATAAATAAATCTAAAAGGTCTTTTATTGTTTTAAGAATTTGGAGATGTGTTGAGAATATCATATCTGAAAAATGAAATAAATTGCTACAAGGTGAAAAAAGAAGTATATGTTTAATATATATTGAAGAAAAAAAAATATGTGATATACTTTTGATATAAACTAAATAAAGTATATGTTGATTTTTAATTATATTTATTTTTAAATATTAATAGTATAAAATACTAATTCATCTTAATATTAAAATTTAAATGAATGATTTAATTAATATTTACAGTATTTATTAGTACTTTAGAAAGCTAAAAGAATGTGAAATATTTATAAACAAAAAATAGTAACAACAAAAAAGATATACATTTAACCAAGAATGATATACATTAAATATACATTAAATATTTTAATTTTTTTCAAATGAAACATAATGCAAACCTCAAAAAAGGTTGAATAACAAAAAGTATATATTTACCAAAAACTAGTATATTTTAGATATTTAAAATTTTTTAAAATAAAACAAAATTCAACTAAAAAAAATTCAACAGTAAAAGATATATATTTACTAAGATATGATATATGTTAGGTGTCTGTAAAGTATTTGAAAATAATTTTTATTTTGTGCAGAAAATCAATTTTGACCCACATATACAGCTCGCTTTCTCTATCTCCGATTTTATCTCGTCACATTTTCTTTCTTTTCTTTTCTCCTTCCTCCAGCTACCTTAGCCTTCCAAAATCCAGCCATAAGGTCTTTCAAACATCGCCAACTTCCTTTCACCATTTCTTTCGCTGGAAACAGCCTAAATCTGGCAAATTAGCGATGCAAAGATTCAAGATTTATTTCTCTCTTACTTACTATCGTCGTCCATTCAGCCACCAGCCGTCCTTCTTTACGAAACCCGATGTCGAAAATAAAATCTCCACTCTCAAAAATTCTTAGAGAAGTCACAATAGCACTTGACATTATTGTTTGACGGAAACCCAATAAAAAAAATAAAAAACGAATATTTTTAAAATATTAGTGGGTAATTTTGAAAAAAAAAATTAAAAACACAAATACTCTTGTAATTATTTAAAAAAAATAAATAAATGATAAAATTCTCACTTTTTATATTCGCCATAAATTTAAAAATTCACTTATCATGGAGAAATTGATTCATTATTGCTTCAATGTTATCTGATTATTATTCATTATAATTCTTTTACAAATAATTATCACTAATTTTTAGTTTTTAATAATTAGTTTTTAATGATAAAATTCTTTTTTTTTTTTTTTGGTGGAAAGAAAATAACTGGCATTGGAGAAGCCTAATAGCCAAATACAGTACAAGATCTAATACACGCTGTGTCTAATTAACTGGATACAGCCTATACCCCAATTCTCATAAACCACTACTGGGCTTAAAGTAGCTATCGTGCATTTTTTATAAGGCTCAAGGCCTTTACAAACGGGCTTAAACACCACAAAAGTCTCGGCCCAAAGGCCTACAAATATAATTAAATTGTAGAAATGTCTCTTGAGTCATCTTCCTCAACGAAGAGCTTTTCTAATCTAAGGATTATTTTTTAATCTATTGATAGCTTTCTAACTTAAAGATAAATGATAAAAATAAAGTTTACAGAGTTTAGGTTTGTTGATTTGATTGATTGATTGGCTGAGATTTGCCTGCTAGGGGGTCTTTGTCTATCTATATACTTTCATGATTTAAGAGATACTCTACCATATTTTTCATCTTTGGCTTGGTCCTTAATAAACTTCCCACCTTAAGAGCTCGTACTGTTACTCTTCACATTTTACAAATGTTGAAGATGTAACTTCCTTACTCAACTTCCTGGTCTTAATTCTCTTCGCGTCTTCTTTTGTTTAACTTCATTCCTCATACATTACAAATGTACTTTTTTCTTCCATGGATATATCCACTTCCACACCATTCCCTCCTTAATTGACACTTATATTCCTCTTTTTTCATTTTTAAAAAACGTGATTCGCAGATTTTGTAACTACTTTCCACCTTCATGCTTCCTTATTTATCACATGTCAATAATTCTTAAAGATTTTCAAATCAATTCTTGACCAATGAATCGATGATTTACACATTAGTCAGGATTACATATATAGGCCAACAACCATAGGCTTTAGGACTTGGATCAATATCCAATGAGCTTTCTATACGAGCTTACCAAATTTAATGAGCTTGGACTAGTGTTAAATTTGAGTGTAAACAGATATCAGTTTTCTTATATTTTAATAAATGGTTGAAGCAATTCATACTTAGAACTCTTTTAATTCTTTTAAAAAAAAATATCATTCAACCTATTAGATATAACTGTATTATGAATCAAATAATCTATTAAAGAAAAGTTATTTTATCGATTCGAATGATAGATTTATCATTTTCAATATCAGATATCATTCTTTAAACATGTGTAATTTAAGAAGAAATTTAAAGGTGAATCCAACATGCTTAGCAGGATAACAATGAGTTCAAATTGTTGATGTTATGAATTAATTAAGAATATTTCATTTCTAATGACTACATTAACAAAAATAAATCAAAAAAGTTGGAGTTACCTAATTTGAAACATAAATAAAAATATTAACGCCACAAATAAATAGTTAAAATATTAATATCAATTAGATACATGATTTAAAAAGTTTTATATTATCAGAGTAACTTATCCGTTTTTTGTCGAGTATTATTCGCAAGCAAATATTTATAGAATTTTTTTTTCTTTTAGCTTTGAATGAGTTTATCATGTTTATACGATTATTGTCTATGGGTTGAATGATAGTTACCATAATTTTAATATAAATTAAATAAAATGTATGTTTCCATGCAAAAGGAACATTTAAGAGAATAGACAAACAAATTGTTGAAATTGAACCCAGATTCACAAACATGAATGTGGAGGACATTAAATGCAAGTGACATTCAAGTGGGGGAAATGGACAGGAATTCAGAAAATGAAAATGGATGTGGCTGGAAAGAACTCAGATCCCACAAATATCTACTGAGACCAAAAGAAAAAGGAAAATTAATTTTAATAAAAAAATGAAGGGATAATATCAAAATAATAGCTCTTGTCTGTGTACTTTTGTGTCCAAATCTGAATCAACTGAAATGTGGGAAGAGAGGAAGAAAATGTTATAAAATATGGGTGGTGTTGTCAATTGGCTGATGAGATTGAGTAACTTGTGGTGCCTTCTTATATATATGTCTCCTCCCTCTCCGTACATGTCTCCCCAGGCACACATTTATAATATTTTTTATTTATATTGGGTTATTTAAAGCTTTTTTTTCTTTATTTAATATATCTTGTTATTAATAAATACAATAATTAAAAAATAAGATAAATCTTCTCTTAATACCTTTGATCGTATTACTAAAATTTTAAATTATTTTCTCGTGGGATGCATTCCACTAGATGAGTTTTTTTTTTATCTTTATACGAATATGATTGAAAATCTTTGTATGAATATGATTGAAGATGAATTATTGTTGAATTTTCTTTCCAAGTTAAGAAAAAATAAATTTCCGACGAAGAAAAATAAATTTTCATAAAAGAAATTATAAAATTCTCATAAAAAACCGAAACAACAATAAACTCACTTAATAAAAGTAAAATAAATATTATAAAAAATAAAAGTAACGACTGAATCGAATTTGAAAAATTTGAAATTATTGAAATAAAAAATCTAAAAGTATAAATGAAAGAAAGGGACGGATCTCAATCAAATTAAATTTATAGATATAATCTAATAATATTTTTAATATTTAATATTAGTTTATAATATTTTAAAAATAACAACAAACTAATTATTTTTAAGTATTCTTAAATTTTTCAAAATCTTAAAATCTTATTAATATAATAATATAAAATTATTTTAAAAATACTTTTAATTAATTATAATATTATATAAACTAATGCTATAAGTATAATTGATATTACTATTTTATAGACTTATAAATTATTATATAATATAAAATATTAATTTATTAGTGAATAAAATATTTAAAAAATTATTTTTTATATTAGAATCATTATTTAATTAGAAAACTAATTTTGTTATTAATATATTATTTTCTAATTAGACTCACTATTGAATTAGAAATATAACCTATTAATTAATATATTAATTAAGAAATCATAAAAATACACATAAACTTAAATTTTATGTGTCAAAATAAATACACATGTCAAAATAATAAAAAATTTCTCAAGAATTAAGCATACATATAAAAAGAATTTAGATTTCAGAAATATATATCTATATATATATATATATATATAGATGCAATGCAGTCTTTTTATAAAATAAAATATATGTTTTATTTATTCAATAAATTTACAATAAATTTATTCAATATTTACAATATATCTACAATATTTACAAAATAAAATATATTTTTTATTTATAGAGAAAAAATAAAATAATAATAATAATAATAAATGTTTTATCTCTAACTCTAATTAGAGATTGAATTAAAGTTATTCCTCAAAATTTCATAGTCTTAAAAATGACTGTAATACTAAACAAGCTATATCTAACATGTAGAGTTGCTCATGAGGTTGGGCATCCGCCTGGTCCGTCTAAACCGGTCCAGAAATTTTCGAATTTGGACATTTATTTTCTTATTTGGAGTGGCTCAAGTTTATACATGTAAAAGTCTAATTATTTTTCACGGGCTTGAAAATATTATTTTTTTAGATCACCTAATAAGTCTAGTCTAATCTAAATTTTTTCTGAAAATTTTTCTTATGATGAGTCAGATTTGATAAAAATTTAGGTCTGCATAGCCAAGCCGAGCTAGATTCGAACTTATTCAAGTCCGACCAAATTCGATTTGAAATTCTAATAAATCTACTAACAACTATTGAAATTCCCTGTGGTAGATAATTTCTTAAGAATATTTTTTCCTTTTATTTCTTTTACTTTTATGTTATACTTTTAATTTTTTTTTTTCATCTTTTTATATCATTCATATTGTTTGGTCATAATACTTGTAAATCATATAACTTATATTTGTAATAAACTAATAATAATTTATATGAAACTTCCAAAAGTTTGAAAAGAAAAAAAAAAAAGGAAGTGCCCTCAACCTGTAAATCATATAACATTTGTGTTATAATCTAATAATTTATAGGAAACTTCCAAAAGTTTAAAGGGAAAAAAAAAAAAAAAGAGAAGTGCCCTCAACTTGTAAATCATATAACATTTGTGTTATAATCTAATAATTTATAGGAAACTTCCAAAAGTTTAAAGGGAAAAAAAGAAAAAAAAAAAAAAAGAGAAGTGCCCTCAACTTGTAAATCATATACAACTTTTGTTATAAACTAATAATTTATATGAAACTCCCAAGAGTTTTAAAGTGGAAGAAAAAGAGAGAAGTGCCCTCACGCAGGATTGAACTACGGACCTTCAGTTTACAAGACTGACGCTCTACCACTGAGCTATAAGGGCCTCTTGTCATTAATCAATAACATTTCACTATTCTGTAATAATATATTAATATTACACGCAAGAACATAAGTAATAGATATAAAAGAAGCATCTCCAGCCTTAAACTCAGTGGTAGGTGCATAATTCAATTTAAGTAAGATTTTAAATTTGGGTGTTTCTTGTTTCTTTATTTGTATGAGTGGAAATAAATAAACACAAAATTATGCTCTTGAGTCATGTGATAGTTTGGGTCAGAACTAGGATGAGAAAACAATAAGGTTAGGAAGGCAATCAATAACACTTCATCCTCAATCCAAGTATTAGCAAAGCTCTCAAGAGAAACCATGTCTGGCAAGTGTACGAGCCACCATCTTGCAATTATGCTTCACCAACACCTTATGTATAACTCATGCATCACGAACACACGCCAAATGGAGGATGCCTCTCATACCAAAGATTATTAATAATATTGAAAGATTATTGTGCACACTAAATATTACAATTTATCTAAATATATAAATTTATCTATAAGGTTTGAGTTGCTTAGTCTTATTTTTTTTTTTCAAAATCTTGTATATTCCCCAGTTTCGGATTATGGGTCGAGCTCAGTATCACTACTTCTTCTATCCATATTGTATATTGTCATTTTCGTTTCATGTTGGAATAGAAACTTATTAATAGATTAATAGATACGATTTTAAAAATATATATATATATTTGGATGCAATTTTACAAAAAATATTTTATAATTGAATATGTATTAATTATTCAATTTTAAATTATAAAATTCATATAGACAATACCCGTTATTTAATAAAATTAATAGCCATAACTAAAGTCGGATCCAAAAATAATTTGACCGATTTTACATTTTAACTATAAAATTCGAGTATGCTTTATTAGTAAGAATTGATAGTTACATTTTTTTTACTTTATATTTAAAAAATAAAAAATATATTAGAATTTTATTTTATTAAACCATTTTTATAGTAAAAAGTACAATTTAAGGCTTTTCTTAAAATTTCATGAACATTTTTATATTTCAGAAGAAAAATATTTAATAATTATATCAAATTACCAACATGATGCCCATCCCATAAATACCCCCAGACCGTTCCAACTCCATAGCCACTATTTCTCTCTCTCTTCTCTCTCTCTCTCTCTCTCTCCCCAGAAATCAACAAACCGCAAGAACAAAGACCGCAGACATAATGTCTCGCCACAGAAGGCAAGCTTCTCAAGTCCTTCCGCCGGAGATATTCACCGGAAATGAGCCATTAGGTGACATAGGACAGGCAATTGCAGGCCATCATCTTCAGGGTCGCCATGGTTCTAGTGCTGCTATCAGTGAAAGATCCACAAATATTCAGCATCTTCAGTCTCCCACCACCACCGCCACCGCTAGTCCTCCAAGTACAGTTCCTGCCAAGAATCTTCCGCCTGCAAAACCTGCATGAAATTTGTACTACTGCATGTTTCACTCCAAGATAATTGGACTTGCAATAAAATGTCTGCTTCTCTTCTTTCTTTCTTTTTTCTCTTCTTTTTTTGCCTTCTGTTATTTTTGATATCCATCTCTTGTACCCTTTTCATTTCCATGTCAAATTGTTCTCTTTTTTCTTAAAAAAAAGAAGAAGAAGGAAAATAATTAATTTTTCATCATAATTTATTGTTTAAGTCTCTCTTATAAGCATATTTATATACAGAAAAGCAGAGAATACAAAACAGAAATTGAGAGATTTAAAATGGTTGAGAGAGACATAATTAATTTTTGTTAAGATCAATTTTCTTTCGTATAATTAATATTTATTTTAGAATTAATTACAAAAAATTATTTTGTGGTTTCACTCGTTTGTATAGACGGGGCTCTGATTTATTTTGTGACAAATTATTATTCTATAGTTTACTCACTTAATCAATTACTCTAGCGTGATTTTAATATTTTTATAATTTTATACTTTCTATTTTTTCTTTAAAATATTTTTATATTTTTTGTATTATTTTTTAATTAAATTAAATTAAGATAATAAATTATTTTATAAGATATCTCTTATATTAATCGGCTATAATATAATAATTACTTTCAAGTAATTTGAAACTTGAAATAAATAATAACGGAGTATATTTTTATAATTTATAATTAAATTAAATATATAATTTTTGAATAAATTTCAAATAATATATATGAAATTTTGAAATATATAATTATATAATTTTATTATAAAAATATTTATTATTAATGATTTATATAGTATTAAATTATAAATATTAATTTTATAGATTGATTAAAATATATAAGAGGTAAATGAAATAAAAATAAAAAATAAAATATTATAAATAATTTACTAAGATATGAAATTGTAAAAGCATGAAACTATATTCCAAATAATAAATGGCATAATTTATTGACGAAGTAAACTATGTAATAATATTTCATAATAAAATAAATTACAGATCCCATTTTGCAAATGAATGAACCACGGGATAATTTTTATATTTTTTTTAATATTTAAGTGATTTTAATTTTTCTTAAGTTTATTAACAAAAAGAAATATGATTATACAAAGACTAATGGAGGTCAACTCTAGTGAGAGGTGATGGAGTCACGTGACTGAAATTGTTTTTATATTAAAAATTGTAAAATTAGGGACAGGAAAAATAAACTACAGCAGGCTGCGCTGGAGTTCAGTGCACCACTCATTTTCTGAAAATGAAATTATCACTGCTCCCTTCATTTCTGTTTTCTTTTTTTATATTCTGTGAAAGAATCCAATAAAGAAAATTCAAAAAAATTCACCCAAATGCAGAAATTCTTAGTCAACCATCTTGGTCGTAGGATAACAAAATATTATAAAATATATCAAATGTCATAATTATATAATAAACTTATAATTTTATAACGCGAAAATAAAATTTATTTAAAAATTTAACATAATTCGGCATTTGATGGAGAAATGCAGTTGAATTCAAAGAGAATTGAACCACTTAATTTTACATAAAAATTTAATTTAGCTCTTTAATTATGGAGGTGGCAATGAAAGATAGAAGAAACCTCTTGCTGGGATTTTGTGCTTTAATATTGATGCACCTTCCTCTAACAGAGAAGGCCGTGTAGGATTAGCTATGAGGGTGCGTGATCATCATGTTGATTTGATCAATGGAGTTGCCCGAAGGATGATGGCTAATTCTGCTCTTGTTGGTGAAGCTTTAGCTCTTATTGGTTGTGAATCTGGCCAAAGACATAGGCGTTACTTAAGTTATTCTTGTTTATGATGTGTTTGAGGTAGTCCAAGCTGTCAATAATGTAGGCGAAGGGATGCCTTGGGAGATAGAGGCTGTCATATTAGACATAGCATTCAAGTGTAAGGATTACCTGTCCTTTTCTTTTAGTCATAGCACGGCAACAGCAAACTTTGTTGCTGATTATATTGCTAAAGCTGTTCTAACGTAATCCCCTCGACATATGATGTTATTTACTGCTCAGGAATGGCATCACTTCTCTTCAATGAGAACGGATATTTCAGATAGAAAGATGAACAGGGGAGCAAGACATGGTGGTTGTTATTTTATTACTTTTATATATAATTATACATGTTTTAGTAGTCAGAAGCAATAGGGTACTTTATATGATATATTCTAAGGGTTGATCGATGATACAAGTATTTATTGGATTAATTCAAAGGATTGTGTGAAGAGAAAAATAAATTATTAACAAGTTAATAATTTCTAGTACTCTATATAAAAAAAAAAAAGTGGTGTAGCATAATCTAAGATAGAGCTTTGCTGACATGGTTAGATCTATGATGGCACAAGTTAATTTGCTTATCTTTTATTCGATAGATACGTTATTAACTATATTTGAAATGAGAAATACTTACATTATTAACTGTATTTGAAAGAAGAAATTCTTAAATAGATTGTTTATTATTTGTAGATAAAATAAATTGTATATTGGCATGTGGCTTGTTTATTAGTTGTTGTATTTGTATTGGTTAGTTTTTAATCATGAGTAGTTAGTGGTAATAAATAAACTAATCAGTATAAATGCAATGGTTAATAAATAATGTTACTCGTCAATATTTAATTTAATTTATTTACGAATAATGTAGTAGACCAAATCTATTTAAAAAATTTTCATTAGCAAGAGTGTAATATAAAAATATGAGCCATTTTATTTTTATCTACTAACAAAAGAAAAAAAAATGCCTATGCATGAAAATGCATCATAATAACTAACTAAAATATAAGCCGACCAGGCAAGAGTAGGTCGAGCGTGAAACAGTAGGCTGACCATAAAGAATAGGCCAAACATGAGAAAATAGACCAACTATGAAGGAATAGGCCGACCAGACAAGAGTAGGTTGAGCATAAAATAGTAGGCCGACTATGAAGAATAAACCGATAAGACAAGAGTAGGCCGAACATTATAAAGTAGGTCGACTATGAAAGAATAAGCCGAGCATGAAAGAACAGATCGAGCATATAAGAGTAGGCCGAGCATTGCATGTCGAGTTATCATAACTAAAAAACACAAGATTGACTAAGTCCAAATTCAACTACAACAAAAAGTCTTGAAGATCAAGTCTTAGTCGAATTCTAATTAAGAATCAAATCCTATCTAAAATTATGTTATATGACCAAGAAGACTAATCCTAATAGGATTTTGGAAGACTTTACATTCATAAAGTCCTATTCCTTGTAGGACTAGGAGATCTTCAGTTTCTATATAAAGGACTATAACACAACATGTCAGATACATTTAGTATTCTACAATTATAATATATTTTGCAACTTTTTCTATTACTGACTTAACTATCAAAGTGAATAGCTGGGCAATTCTGCCTGACACTTTCTAATCATTATTTCAGATACACTTGAGCTCGAATTAAACTTAAAAACCTTGTTGATACTTTCAGAGTTCGGATCAAACTTGAAAGCTTTGTTGATAGCTTATTTTTGTTGAGCAAATTATCATATCAAATCATGAGATAAGTATTTATATTTTCCATTTTTAATTAATACCAATGTATCAAATGATATGATGAAGTTGATGTTACCTACTAGATAGGTGAATAGGATTTAGCAAATGGAATACTTTCATTGTTAAATTGCAAATTTAGGAACACAAATTTTTATCATAAAATTGATTTTATAGTTTTAGAAAATGAAACATATTTGTTGCTACTCTGTCATCAATATTTTTATAAGAAAAATATTTATTCCGTTAGTGGATTTGTTTTCTTAATTTAAGAAAATATAAAATCTTAATGTTCCATTGCTAAATGGCTAATTCTTTATACAGATACTTATTACATATTAAACTTCTAAATTTTTTAAAATAAACTTACAACAAAAAATATCTTTACCGATTTTTTATTTCCATTGCTAAATTAGTGTCAAAGTTCTCTTCTATTGGTCAGTTTTTAGCGACAAGCATTTTAAAGGATTGGATTTTTATAATTCTATTCCGTTGCAAAGCATTGACAAATTTTAATGCTTTAGCAATCAAACTTTTCGTTTCTAATTCTATATTTTATTAAAATCTATAAAATATATTTATAAATCTAAATTTTATGTGTTTCAAATAAAGTGAAAATTTAAAATTTTACATATTCAAATTTGTATAAAAATAGTTATAGTTAAACTAAATTTAACAAAATAGATAGAATTTCTAAATGAATTCTAAATTAGTTTATTAATATATTCCATATACTAAAATATTTTACTCAACTCTATCAATTCTATTTTACTTTTTCTTTTATGTGTTTTTCTCAAATAAAATGAATTTTTTAATGCGATGTTTGGTTGAAATTCATTAAAAAATTTATTTAATTTGAAAAAATACATGAGAAAAAAAGTAAAATAGAAATAATAAAGTTAAAAAGAAATATTTTAGTGCTATAAAATATATTAACAAACTAATACGAAATTCTTTTAAGAATTCTACATATATCATTAGAATTTAATTTAGCTATAAATAATTTTACATAAATTGAATATATAAAATTATAAATTAACTTTCACCCCATTCAAAGTATATAAATTTTAAATTTATAAATGAAATTATAGATCTCAATCAAACACAGTACAAACGATTTTAATCAAATATAATATAAAATTCTTATTTTATTGGCTATGGACATCGACCTCAACATGATCGTTACCAATTAAAAAGTTTATGTATGGATACATGAAACTTGAAAGTTGATTATAAAATAAAAAAATATAAAAAATTAATTATTTATTTTATAATGAACCCTACATTTAAAACTATATAGACATATTAAATATATGTAATCATCACAATATTTGTGATGTGATAGTTGTGATTAGGTCTATGTGTAAGCAATTAACTAGACATACATGCATTTGATATGAATATTATTGATATATTAAAAAACAATTTCGGAAGTTTTATGTTAAGGTAAGGTATTGGAGGAAACCAACAATAATATATCAGAACTATAGAGAGTCAATTCAATAGATTTGAAAGTAATTATTCAATCAGTCGGTATGTAAAGTTGAGGTTTTTTCAATTTAACTCTTTTATAGAATAACTATATCAAAGAGTTTGAAATAGAGAGTGATGCCTTATTGGTGGTTAACGCGATAAATGTATCAAAAAATTTCTATTAATGAAAAATGTAAATCTCCACATGTTCAATTGGCTAAATGGCATCAAGCAAAACATTTTTATTCTTCATCAGCTCAACTTTCATTTTATTTTCAACAATAATATTTTCATCTTGTTCAAAAGTTGGAAATCATTGTCCTTTTCACCATCTTCATTAATCATATTTTCAGAATCGATCGTGGAGATATACTCCTACCCACTTCATTTTTTCAATGAAAGGTTTATGTCTTTGCTTTCTTTGTAAAAGTTGGGTGGAGAATGAAATTTGATAATGATATGAATTTATGGTTATTGGGGTTATTTATTGAGTTGCCGTCCCTCTTTATTTCCTTTTATAACTACATTGTAATGCGGCTTAAAGTTAATAATGGAAAAAAAATCCACTAACCAATATATCACCTAATTGAGGAAAGAATATCAAGATATTGTTAGACTAATTTAATACTTTTAAGTTTTAAAAAAATAAAATTTAATTTTCAAAGTGAATTACAACGATGTGGAAATATTATGATAATAAGAAAATGCATAATTAATTGGATATATGTTGAAATGATAAAAGAAAGAAAAAGTAATGTTATACAGTCCATTTTAATTATCTTTATCTTTTGTTGTTCACCTTATATGCTATATAATACTCTTAAAAATAATTTTTAATGTTTTAGAGGTTATTTTTTTTATTAATAAAGTAATTTTATAAAAATATTATCATATTATATGAGTAAAAATTAGAAAAAATAAAAGTGGAATTTTTAGAAATTTGCTAAGATAAAAAGCATATTGTTGGTATTATAAATAATAAGAATAGGAAAAAGAAGAAATATGAATGTAATGAAATAATTTCAGTTTGATTAATCAAATTATATTTATATTTAAGAAAAAACTAGTAGACACGTGTGTGTTTGTGTTGGACCAATAGTTGTATTTTAGAAATTCTTAAAATAGGAAGAATTTTTACTTGACATATGTACTATTTTTAATATATATAGTTTAAATTTATATATAATTTTATAAATTTTTAATCAATTTATTGATTAATAATTTATATTTTTAATTAAACAGGTATTCTAATTTAAAAATATATATATATTACTAATAAATTAGAGGTAGAAGAAAACAATCTCAAATTGAGGATGGGCCATGCAGATCATTGAGCCCATAGACTATCGACTGTGACTCAGAATTAGACCAGAGATTCTTTGTATTTCATTAATACCGGTAAAAATCCCTTAAATGCCAATTTTATCCCCGCAACGTTTATCGGAAATAAGTTGAATTTCTAAGAAAGTTAATGTCAAAGTATTTAGTATATAATTTAACTTTTCAGAAAATAAAAATTTTATTACTTTGTCATATATTTTAAAAGACAGTAATTGCCAACACCTATTTTTCAAATTTAGATATTGACAGAATTATGAAAAATCCAATTATGCAAGGTACTGTCCTTCTCGAGTCTCAAGAAGCTAGGATTGAGAATAATTGAACCAAAATTACATTTCTAAAATTAATTTGGACCCAATTGGTAAGAATAATCCAAGCTATTTTTTGAAATTTAACACCGTTTTACGTGTACTTTTAATCTAAAATATCAAAATTGATAAAAATATAAATTTTTAAAAGATATTAGAGATAATTATTATAATTTTAAAATATACTTAGTAATAATTATTTAAATTTTGAAGATTTTTATTTATTTTATTAGATATTAATCTTAAATGATTTAATTATCTAATAACATGAGAAGATAATTGTTTCTTTTTAATTTAAATAATTAAATAGTTATTTGTTCCTGAAACATTACTGCTATAAATAAAATGATACAGCTTAGGTCTAGGATTAACTACAGATATTAAGCTACACTCACTTAGTAACTAGCAAGTAAAGTCTATGTTCATTAAAAGTAAAAAGCTTTAAGAAAGAGAGAGAGAGAGATGTCACTAAGAAAGCACTTCAGATTTGGAAACCTTTTTTTGGAATGATGATTTTCCAAACCCAAGCAGCACTGAAATCTCAATAAATTTTTGATTCCATCATCTCATCATCTTCAGAGACTCGAAGATCAGCATTCTACGGTGACAACTTGAGGATTCCCTAAATCCAGCATCATCATCATCTCTATCTCCTTAAACTGGTTCTTTTATTTTATGCTTTAGAAACATGATTAGGATTATTTCATTTAATTACTTTATATGATCTACATAATTAGATTTAGGTTTTTATGAATCAACATATTTTCATTATGCTGGATATTGAATCTTGTAATGTGCTGGATATTGAATCTGATAACATGCAATGTCCTAGGTATGGAATCTGATAACATGCTATGTGCTAGTTATTGAATATGATAACATGATATTATGATGGATTTTGAATATGATAACTTGGATGATTAGAATAACATGCTAGATTCATGTTGTTATTTGATTATATCTATTTCTGGGGATTGTATGCTCAAATCTAGAATATCCCATGTAAAGCTTTTTCTATCTTTTGTTAGTTCATTCTTTTGTATGTTTGCACCATTTTAAAGTATTTTGGTCTAATTTTACTTATTTTTATGTCCTTGGCCTTATTTTTTTTTTTAGTTCTAATAGTTACTTTTTCACTTGTGCATGTTAAATTGGCTTCTTAACAAGGGAGGATTAAGAAAATTGCAAAACCGACCATGATCAAGCTCCAAAGCCGATAAGCTCTGTGACACTAACAATCGGCTATCAATAGAGCCAAATCGGCTTTGTGATGTCATCAATTGGTTGTTCATTGCAAATTGTCATAATTTGCAGATTTTCAACCCCTTTTACTGATTTGTACCAATTTCGACTTAGTTTAATCGTTTTTCTTAAGTATATTAGTTGTAGGAATGATTGTAAGAGTTAGGTATATTTGCTTTCTTTATTTTACTTTATTTTTTCTTTATTTTAGATGTATGTCAAATATATGCTATAGAATTGTCTAATTAAAACTAAACATATAGATATTAAGCTTTAAAATTAGATGTGGCTTGAAAATTATAGTCTATTAGATTAAAGGATGGTAAATTGGGCCTAAACTAAAATCCATATAGACTTAATGGACTTTTTTATATTTTTAATTAACTAATAGATTACATTAGATTAAAAACCACCAAACCAGGCCTTAGTATAAAAGGTAGTCCATCTAGGCTTAAAGACTAGAATTAAATGTATATTTTCTAATTGGGCTAGACTAAGTAAGCCTTATACATAATTAAATAGTTAAGTAGGCTAACAAATCAAACATGGGTTGGACTTAATAAAATAGGCTAGATCTAGGAGGACCTCACATGCTGTAATAGATGCTTGTAAGAAATACAACTATCGGATTTATAGGGAATAACCCGTTAAAAAATAAAATTAAAGATAAAAATACACAAATAAGAAAGTTAGTTTCCGGATTCGTCTCTATATATAGCGAAACTTCCTTATAGAATCGAGAAACACTAGTTAATTAGAAAAGTTTTTCTAGAGAATTACCCTCGTGGCGACTTCCATCTCCGTGCTAATCTCTCTAATTAGTTAGCGTGTTCCTATTTGGTTGAAAAGTCTTGTAGTACCGTAGCCGCTAAAGATACTTGGTGCATACCCGAAACCGCCACCCATAGAGGCAACTCCACTAGGGATACAAGAAGCTAATTCCAATATATTTTTGTCTTTAATTTTATTATTTTACGAGTGATTCTTGCATCACTGCACCATTATCATACATTGTGTGCTTCGGTCCCTATAGCCCCGATGGCATTGGTTAGTAGTTCTCTAGTTCCATTCGAACCTCAAAATGACAACACTAGCTAATCATCACTCACAAGTAATAAGTAAGCTTCCTTCATCGCATTGACCTTAAGTGGGGAGACGACTAAAGGAAGAGTATTCTTTACTTGTGGGAGCCTTTTACCCTTATCCAAGACTCAACTCATGGTAATAATAGTAACAATCTCCTTTAGAAATTCTATTACTTGCTATTTGGGATATTTTTTCGTATAAGTACTTAAGCCCTATTGGAAAGCCTCAACTCAAAAACGAATCATGCCTTAGGTCTGAAATATGCAGGCTTTATACTTATACTGAAAAATTTCGCATTGTTTGCTTTAATATGTTTTGAGAGCTTATAGCATGCATATCAGGCTTACTATCCTTTATTGATAATAAGCCCATACCAAAATTCTAGAAAAGAGAGACTTACCTTGTACTGTGTGCTGGAGTAATAAGATTAGAAGGATAAATGTATAATACTTTTGTCACGACTCGATTTTTGGGCCAGTGGTCGGCGTTAGGGAATAGAAAGGCTTAAGGCTACTGAAACCCGTAACAACCTTAACTATTCAATAACTCATACAATACACACACACACAGACATTTATATATATATATATATATATATATATATATATACTACTTAAATATACCAACAATTCATTCACATGATTACCATAAAACTGAATAAATCCATCAGCGTGATCATTTAATAATTTTTCATAGTTTTAACAAACCAAAAAGAAATATTAAAGTTCCAGAACTACTACTGCCGACAGTCTAGATCTTTTTAATAGTTTGAAATGTAAAAGAAAGAAAATTAATTACAAAAAGCCCGAAGAAGAAGGAAGTTGGGATGTTCGTAAGAAGACGGCGAAGAACCCAGCTGTTACCTGAAAAATTAAAATTGAGACTATCAATCTAAGGAGTGAGTTAAAATCATATATCTGAAATTAAGTAGCCATAAATATATACACAATGGTTATTTAAATAATATAAAACATCACAAAATAATAAGCACGTGGCATATCATAATTTAAAAATATGTCATTTTTAATACATACGGGATGAGTACTTCAGTAGAACCTTAATCCCAATCTAGCAACCTTTCAGCTCTCTTATTCCAATAGGAATAGCACCTAGAGAGCGAAGCTTAACCAAAGTCCTTAAATCCAGCCTAGACACTTAATTTTCAATATAGCCGGCGTCTAAAGAGTAACACTCGATCAGGGATCTTTCCTCTAGCAACTAAATTTCTACAGCTGAGAGAGTTATACTCAACCAGGGCACATTCCAAAAATATTCTCTTACTACCTGTTTCTGATTCATACAGGAGCGCACGCGGTCTTGATGCAACTCATCAAGTGGCATGTTCTACTATCTTCTCATCCTGAGTCATAATACAATCATAATATTGATAATATGAAAATGACATAAATCGCAAACAATCCTGCTATTGTTCAATAACGTATTAAATAAGATTGAACAGAACATGTATCGCATGCATAAACTTGGTTAATTAAATAATAATAAATAAATAATTTAAAATTCATAAATCAATTAAATATATAATAATAATAATTAATAAAAAAATTTCAAGCAATATCCATAATAACGAAAATAGATTATTATGATAATAATATTAATAATATTCGTAATAATTATTAATCAGGATGTTACATAAAAATTGGTATGGCACGTATGCAGAGGATATATGACTTCAACTCACATTAAAAATTGGGATGGGGTTGTACTATGTAGATGATATTGCTACAAGTCATGTTCACCAAATTTAGAGTCACAGTGAAAATAACTTGAAAAATATATGGTTATAACATCACCATTTAGGTCATGCCTCTTTTGGTTATATAAAAAAAATTGTCTCCACCTTGGCTAAGAACCACCTTTCATATCCTTTATGTCTTAATAGAAGTACAATCCCTTTTGAGTTGATTCACTCTGATATATGGGGATCAGCCTCGGTTACTACTCAATTTGGAATTCAATGGTTTGTTACCTTTGTTAATGATTACATTTGAATGTACTATGCAACATAAGAGTGATATTTGTACTGTATTCCCGATTTTCTATCACATGGTTCGCACCTAGTTCTCTTTCCCTATTAAAGTTGTTCGCTCTGACAATGGTGGAGAGTATCTTAGTTCTGAACTCTCAAAATTCTTTCAAGATAATGGTGTTCTCAATGAAACTACTTGTCCTCGCACTCCACAACAAAATGATGTTGCCAAGTGAAAGAATAAACATATTCTTCATACCACTAGATCTCTTTTTATTAGTGCTAATGTTCCTCAAAGTTATTGGGCTGATGCAGTTACATATGCAATTTATCTCATTAACAGATGTCGTCATAAGCTATCACTTTTCGTACTCCCCTAGAGGTCTTGGCCAACCATGTTACAATCCTATCCACATTGAACTTAAACCCATGAGTTTTTAGGTGTGTACCATATGTTCATTTGCAAAAATACCAGCGTACTAAACTCGATCCCTATGCAATACGATGTGTGTTTCTTAGGTTTCATCCACACTAAAAAGGTTATAAGTGTTACCATCCATTTACTGGCCGCATGTATGTTACCATGGATGTTACTCTATAAAAAATATTATCTTTTTATGAATCAATCCATCTCTAGCACTAAAGGGGAGATACAATGTGACACATACAACTAGATTGATCTCTCACAATCAAATGGTTCTACTAAATCAATTATACCTAGCTATGATGAGAATTCTATAGAATCAAATGATACAAATGTGGAAGAGGGAGAACTTAATGGTATAGATGTGCAAGATAGAGAACCTGTACGTGAGCATAATGAAGCCAACCCTTCCTCTCCTTTAGTACATGTCCTAGATCCGCCGAATATTCTTGAGGTAAGTACTACTCCTAAAAACACCATTTCTCTTCATTTATTTTCTGCTCCATCTTACTCATTGCCTCCTAGACAAAATCATGGCAAACCACCTGATAGGGATTGTCTCGATTGAAAAATAAGATATGCAATTACTCATAAAAAATAGATACCATCAACATAAATAATGAGTAGTGTGACTTTACCATGATTGTAATTGGAGATAACAAAGATGAGATGAAGAGGCTACAAGAGTACTTGTCTTCTGAATTTGAAATAAAAAATTTAGGAGGATTGAAATATTTCTTGCAAATTGAAGTTGTAAGGTCCAAATATGGTATTTTCTTATCACAAAGGAAATATATTTTAGATCTTTTATCTGAAACTGGTATGCTTGAATGTAAACTAATAGATTCCTATTATTCAAAATCATCACCTAACTATTTATTTTGATTATATTTCGACAAACAAAAAAGGATACCAACGGCTGGTGGGGAGGCTCGTTTGTTTATCTTATACTCGTCTAGATATTGCCTATGCAGTTGGAGTGGTAAGTCAATTTATACATGCTCCAAGTGAAGACCACATGGCTGATGTGATAAGAATCTTGAGTTATTTAAAAGGTGCTTCAAGACGAGGATTAAGCTTCAACAAGTATGAGCATATGGCAGTACAAGGACATACTGATGCTGATTGAGCAGGAAATATAACTGATGAACGGTCTACCTCTGGTATTTTACTTTTGTTGCTAGGAATCTTATTACATAGCGAAGCAAGAAATGAAGTATAGTAGCAAGGTCTTTATCAGAGGCAGAATATAGGGGCACAATTCATAGGATATGTGAACTCTTATGGCTCAAGATATTGGTTACTAAATAGGTTTCACGCCTAACAAGCCTATGTTGTTGTATTGTGATAATCAAGCAATTCAAGAAATAGCTAATATTATGGTGCAACATAATATAACTAAATACGTTGAAGTGGTTCAACACTTTATTAAGGAAAAGTTGAATCTAAATTTGATAGATCTTCTGTTTGTAAGATCAAGTGAGCAACTAACGGATGTTTTTACGTATGCAGTTTTAATTTATGTATTTTGAAAATCACTAAGCAAGTTGAGCTTGAAAGACATCTTTACACCAATTTGAAGGAAAGTATTAGAATGATGATACAAATTTGTTATAATTAGAAAGATTTAAGGAGATATGCATAGAAATAAAAAAAAATAGCTGATAGTATTAATCTTTTCCTTTTATGTAAATAATTCTGTATAAAGACTTTCTCTTTGAGACAAGAATAGAATACTCACTAACTATTCAAATTTTATATTGGTAGAGAGTGACTTACTCCTCAAGAACTTTCACTCATTAAGTTTTTAAAAACTTTTGTTGAAAATAAATTTAAAAATATGTTAGCTGGGTTCGGCTGTAAATAACTCCAAGTTGAAGGCACATAACAAGAATTGAAAAGTTAGTCAAATGAAGTTGGAGAAAAACTTAAGAGAGGGGAGCAAAGAAACCTTCGGACAAGTGTGGACATGAAAGAAACCAATGGACAACTAACTGTTCTTGTCTCCTATAAAAGGCACAATACCGTATCTAAGTACTGGCTTAAGTCCATCCCTATCCTTTATCTTTTCTTTTTTATTTGTTTTCTGCATTGGAATTGGAATGTGTTACCATACAAAACATCTTAGCCTCTCTTCTAAACAATTTACACTCTAGATTTTAATTAAAAAATTTATAACGAATGATGATTTTTTATATTTAATATCTAAAAAGATTTTAATTTATTTAGAGCAGATCAAATAAAATATTTATAAATAAAATACTATTTCAAAATTTTTAATATAATTATATTTTAAAAATTTCAACTTGAAACTAGAAATATTTTTTCATCTATATATATATATATATATATATATATATATATATATATATATAATTAAATTAAAAATATATTGAATAGATTTAATAAAAAATAGCTAAATTAATTTAAATATTATATTGGATATATATATAAAAATAATAAATAGTTAGATTTTTTTTTATAAAAAAGAGAGTTAATATACAATAAAATATAATAATTTTGTTAATTATGTGTCTTGCAGTGAAAATGAAAAAAATTAAATCCCCGACCGACTCAAGTCCCAAAACCTCATGCATCCACCATTCCAGAGTGCATTGTTAGAGAAGATTTACAATTCCCAACGAGAGAGAGAGAGAGAGAGAGAGAGAGAGCGAATATATGAAGAAAAGGCTTTCACAGTTTTGTCATCTTATGCATTTTCACATTCCATGACAGAAGAACATCAAACTTGCTAACCCTTGTTTTGATTGGTAATTTCAGGCCTAAGTATAGCAACTTCTTTAAAACGTTTGACCAAAACTGAAACAGTAATTGAGGGTTATAGAGAAAAGAAGAAGAGATGTGAAGCCCCAGCAGCAGCAGCAGCTCAAGCACACTACTATAGCAGCAGCAGCTGCTAGCAGGGCATGCAGCTGCAGCTTTTCTTTCTTACCTGATGTGTATACATAGCTCGTGATTATTGCATGGCCCATGATGTTCTGACACGTAGATAATCAAATCCTTGCTCAATGTATTTCTCTGACCTCGCGTGCACCCACTTGCCACAAGGCCTCACTCATGCTCATGCATGATCCCCTTATTATGTTATGCTCATGCCATGATCAAGTGTGTTTTTTTGTTTTAACGCAGTAAAAGTTTCCAAGTTTTACTCTAGTGTGTAGGAGTGAGGATGAAAATGGTTTATAGATAAGAGAGAGCAGAGTTGGGGTCTTGGGACTGCCCTTATTGACATCTGAAAGAAAGTATGTTTCTGAGCATTTTGACTAGATTTTGGACTCGTTTCACTAGTTTGGCATGCTGTCTTCTTCGTACCCTATTACTCTATTAACGCAAAAATCAGGCTTAAAAAGATGTTTACATTCACCGATTTAATACGATGATTTTAAATACATCATAATTTAAATAAATTCTTAAGTTCGAATCACTCCTTATGATTTATAATTAAAAGATATTCAAACTTATACTAACTACTAGTAAAAGTTTAAATTCATATTACACTCATAGATTTAATCTTACAATATATACTCAAGCAAAATTTTAAATTTGACCCTTTAATAATAAAAAAAATCTAAACTATAGTAACTACTAATATAGTTATTTTCTTTATTAGGAATTACAAATTAGCTTGTGAATTTTGTCTTGCACTCAATTGGTTACTAAAATGGCTGTTCTTTATTTGGTGATACAACTTAGCTTCTGCATATTGGGTTAATCTTCTTTGGAAATAAGAGCAAGTTAATATACTACCCACAGGCCACATCCACTTGCCAATTGAAGTTCAGAGAATTATTACAAATAGGACCCTTACATGCGTTGGCATCCACAATATAAGCCTCATATAAAAATGTCAGATGGTAAGCGCATGTGCCTATATTCAAGTTTAATCCTCCTTTCTTTAATTGATTTCTTCAACTATAGTTATTTTAGCCCACATAAAATTAATTTAATTAATCTCAAAAAGTAACGCTACCAGATTAAAGCATGTGAAGCAAATCAGTTCGTAAAGTCCCATCTCAAGGATTTGAAGACCGCAAATGAAGATGATGGAATTAGTGAAGAATTTGTTTGAGTAGGGCAAGCAAATTAAGAGGATATGTAGAATAACATGATAAAATAGATGAATGGAATAGAATAGAGGGTAGCTAGTCTGGCATAATTGCTGAAACTTGAAAAATCTTTGGATAGATTTTGTTTCTTTCAAATTTCAGGATGCTTGGAGCTAAGCTATATATATAGGTTTGCTTTGGAGAAGGTGAAGGTATAGTCACTTCCCGAGGGAGTTACATGCACCTGCCTGCCATTGACATCAGGTTTTGGAAACAGCAAGCCATTGACATCAGGTTTTGGCCGCAGAAAATAAAAGGAACACAGTACAGGAAAAAAGATTCACTACGATATTCCTTGCGCCATGCAACTTTTCTTTTTCTATCTTTTCTTTTTCTTAATAAAAAGAAACAAATATCCCTTGATTCCTTTCGCTGAATTATGAAGATCGAACTGGGAAAATTCTAACATGCAACAGTAAAGCCAAACCCTAATTATCAAATAAAATCAATGAGAAAAAAACAAAGAGGCTCCGAAGAGAGAAAAGATAGATCACTCAGTTCATTGTATAGCACTAAAACTTTCAAACCACAATAGCTACCTGCTCTAAAGATCTAGAAAATGTAAATTAACCCAACTACAACAGGATTGTCTAGATGATCAAATTTGCATGTATAATCCACAGCTACTCTCTTGGATTTTTAATTTTCTTTTTTTGGGTGCCCTTCTAGTAATGAGGGCGAGGAGGACCAGGCCAGTGCATAATATCAGGAGGAGACATTTGGCTATTGATAGGAGTTGGATTGGCCACGGCATAAACAGTCATTGACATGCCAGTACTAACACAAGACTCATTTGCAGAAGCAGGTCCACCAAGGCTAGGCTCAGTCTCTTCAACCTCATTATCATTATGATCACTTGGCAGCCTGTGAAATGTTGGGTTCAAGAAAGTTGCAGCCACCACCACCACCTGACTTGCCGCTAACACCTTTCCAGCTACAATTCCTCCAAATACTTGCCCTTGTGCCCCTGCAAGAGATATTCCAAAACAACAAGAAGGGGAACCAACAGAAGAAGAACCAGCGGATTGTTTTGGGGTAAAAGAACCAATAAATGTGCCTGATAGAGAAAGTATATTAAAGGGTCCATGTAGAGAGAGAGATGGCGCGTGAGAAAGCGGGTGGCGGAGCGTGACGTTAGAGACAGAACCTGTAGCACTTATTACACTGATGCCAGAGTGGATTCTACGAGCAAAGTTGATGATAGAGTCAATGATATCTGACCCAGCGGAGATCTCGAGGATGACTGGTTTCATAGCAGAGTCACTATCTTTAGTGATGACAATGGGCGGTTTCGGCTTGTTTTTAGAGCCTGGAGGTCTACCTCTTGGCTTTCTTTGAATCTCAATCGCCGTGTGATGGTGGTGGAGGTGGTGCTGGTAATTGTCAGGGGAGCTGATTGCGGATTTCCTATGGTGGGCTGCATGTTTGGAGGATGATGATGGAGGAACGCTTCTTGGACTTTGATCAGAGGAAGAGTCCTCAGAAGTGTGAGAAAGCTCTCTTGAAAGAGAGATAGCGGTGCCATAGTCAGCCATTTTTTCTTAAAGAACAATTTTGACAGATTCAAAGAAAGAGAAATGGAAACTGAAGAAATAGGAGAAGAGAAATGATTTATAAGAAAGGTTTTGTTAAGAAAAGGACCCCACAATTTGATGGGTCCATAGAGATTTAGATATGCCATTTTTTGGTAGGGAATGGATACATTGAGGATATAAATGAGTCAAACTACCTATCAAATTCTTTCAAATCAGCTCTAACAGTTTAAGTAGCAAATTGGCCCCTGAACTTATAACTGATGTCCAAATCACCTCAATTTTGTTTTTTGTCAAAAAATTGTTCAGGTGGCTAGTCACTGCATCAACTACAAGAGTTGTGTTATTCCCTTTACCCATTGTGTTTGGTTTTAAGATTGTAGGTAATATGTTTGATAAAATGTCTAAGTGATTTTCATTACAACTATAAGAAAATAAAGATGAGGGAGATAGGAGATTCCTTTTATGGTTTTGCATTTGTTTATGATGAAAATTAATTGTCACCTTTATAATTAAAAAACAAGAGAAAAAAAGAAAATCAATTTAATATTTTAATTCTTCTTAATATACATCATCTTGCCTTAGAAAATGTATGTAATGCACGCACTTGAATGTGGAGCTAATAGGCCACTTTTACAAATATACTGGGTTGATTTTGCTTTTTAAGTTTTTAGGATACTAAAACTAACTCTAGAATTTTCTTGTGGGCCAGGGTTTTATTAATTTATTATTTAATAGTTTTATTTCTAATTAGATAATAATTCTAATTTAAAAATTAGTATTTTAATTTTAATATTATATTAACTAACACATTGACCTTAATTGACTATTCTAATTTTTGAAATTGATTTTTGAAATTATATTTTTATATTTTATTAATTAATAAATTAATTTTTTAAGTATACGATAATTTTTTATTTTAAATAATATTATTAACTTTATTTATTATACTAATTTATATAATAGTAAATATCAATTAATAAATACTCTAAAATAATTTTATTATTATTAGACTTGTAAAGTCTTAAATTACTATTTTAAAATATCTAATCTTTTATTAGATTTTAAATATTATAAAATAATAATGGATGTAACTGCCGAATAAATGACTAGTGTAAATATATAAAATAATTCTTCTCATTATCAATTCTTGATACCCAATCTTTGGAAGTTTTTAGTGGGGGTAGCCTTCGAGCCTTTGCTACTGGAAGCTGACCCGATGAGACTTTTATTTCTAATATTTGTCTGTGTCGTTTCAAATAAAACATCTACAGTTGGTCATTTAGTTTTTCTACTTCTTTTGTTAGGTCAATGTTATTTTTGTCGGCTACAGCTTGTTCACCTTAGTCGAGTACGACATTCTCTGAAATCTCCATAAGTCGAAGTCTTGTGGAACGCCCTTGATCAATGGCTATGGAGGTTGAAGAAAGATTACTAGTGCAGTGGGTGTGGTTGTGGCAATAGCGGACCTTGAATACCAGAACTCGTTTAAATACCATTTGTGTTGGAAGCAACCAAATTCGTCTGTGTATGATTTCTCTTTGTGGTGGCTGACTGTTTTGGGGCTCTCATCTTTTATACTTAAATAGAAAGTTTTTTTACTACTCTTGTGATGGTATTGAGTGATAAATCAATCAAGTATGATTTCCTATCTTAGCCCACTGTTCTCAGTCTCGATCAGAGTAGAGGTGTCCAGTCAGCCATTAGAGCAAGTCTTCAGCTAGAGGAAGAAGACAACCTAAGAGCTACTTCTATATTCTTCTCTAACCGCCAAATATCAAGCCTTGGATAGAGAGCTTCGAGTTCCTCAACCGATTACACCAGCTTTCATCCAGAAGGAAAAAGAAATTACAATGCTTAAAAGGCAGATTGATCAAATTGAACATGACCTTAGAAAATATCAGTCTTCTACAATCCCTTCCTTTACATCAGCAGCCTCTACATCTTCTGCCATTGCCCCCTCATACTATTCTTCATTTCCTTTCCTCCCACAGCCAGAACAAAAAGGAACTCTTTACTAACCTTTTGGTACTTTCTCACATATATACCCAAAAGGCTTCATAACCCAACAAAAGAAAATATCTCCTCCTCCAGTTTCTAAAGAAAATAAATTGCCAGACCAATCACTCATCAGCCCTTATGATTCTGATTCTTCCTCAAATACTTCTGAGATGGCCGATATCACAGAAATTCTCATGAATACCTCTACTACTGAACCTAGTCCAGAAGTAGTGAAGCCTGAAGATGGCACAGAGGATGCACAGTCATATTTTGTTCCTACTAGAGCTTCATACCCGAGATCAAAATCGACAACTAGCATGGGACCTTGGTTTACCTTTGATGACTTACCTCCATCAAAATGTAGAGATAAGCTTTCTGAATTCTTGGCATGGATTGATCTCCAAATGACTTTTGATGGTGCCACACTTAAAAAGGTTCTTGCTGAATTCATTACGAGATTCACAGGCAGTTTAAAGGATTGGTTCCAGTCACAGCCTCAGTATACCAGACTCCAATTTCTGACTTTGCCAACTCCATCAACTGCGGTCACAGTCCTCCATAATCAGTTCCTTGGAAGTTATGATCTAATTATACGACAACAAAAACAGGAATACTTTGATAAAAAATGTTGCTCGTTGAAGATCAAGAATCTGGAAAGACATTATTCTGCCATGTCCAAGTTATATTATGTCATTGGAGGGCACGACGACGATGATACATTGAAATATACTTTCATCACCTCATTACCAGATAAGATACAACCAGAAGTCAACAACATGATCGCTGCAACAAAGAAGCCAGTCACCTCCATTACTCTTGGAGAGATCTGACAGTTCACTTTCTCCTCTATCAAGAGATTATGTGACCAACAAGAATTTTTCAGAAGACTGTCTCAACGAGATTTGATTGTTCAAAAGGGCTGTAACAAAAGCCACCTCAAGATTAAATGCAAAGCCTCTAATTGTATCTGCTCCAGTCACAAGAAGGAAATCAGACACAATTTCCAAAAATACCCTTGTAACAGAAGCACAGAATTCAGAGGAAAAAGGCCACATACAAAAAGACTCAGAGACTTTCGGAAGAAAAGGAATTAAGGCCATAAATCAGACAGATGATACATCTGCCGAAAGAAAGGGCATTATGGTAAGGATTGCCCTCAAAATCTAAAAAAGTCAGTAAGGATGATATAGCAAGTCAGCATGTCTATGTCTCTACCAGATTCATTTGAAGAAGATATAGAGTCTCTCTTATTAGAACAAGACGATCTTACTCCAGAGAGTCTCTTTAGAATAGAAGAAGAATATTCAGACTCTACTGAGTCTTCAGAAGAGTCCTCTTCAGATTCTGATGATACTGAAATTCCAATTCTAATGATCAGTCTCTCCTCAAAAAAAGAACAGGACATTCTGACAAATGTGATACAATACCCTTTTTCTCCATCTCCAGTTCCTGAGTTATCTCAGCTTGCTACTAAGATTCCTCCAGTTCCTTATATTCTTATACAAGTCTTGCTTTCAAAGTATGCAAAACCTGTTCCAATTATAGCTTTCTTTGACACTGGAGCTCAAAGAAGCATGATGAATCCCGAAGTCCTCCTATCTGAATACTGAAAATCTCATATTCAGTTTTTTAGAGCAGCAAATGGCCAAACTTTCAAGACTACTTTGATCACAAAGCAAAAAATCAAGATACAGTTTTTTCCTGATTGCGTGGTATGGACGCACATCGTTGGCTCAGATCTCCCAAACAAAGACCTCTTAATAGGTTTTGATGTTTATCATCAAGCTCAAAGGCTTCAAATTCTTTCCAATGGAATAAAGTTCAAGAGGCAATTTCGTCCATACACAGATACTTCTAATCTGTTCACTATAGCAGACGTAGAATCACCATTCCTGCAATACAAAGAAAAATTTCTTCCTTTTTGTCCAGAATCCCATTCACATTTCTAACACCCTCTACCCTTGTGGAAAAACCCCCAGTTCTATATTAGCATCCCTTTCAAGCTCAATGAAGTTATCAACCTAACAAAGGCCACCCATCTAGAAATGTCTTCTACAGATCTAGCCCTTGCCAGATCAGAATGCTTGACTCTGCTACAACAAGGCCTCATCGAGCCCACAACCTCACAATGGGCCTGTCAAGCCTTTTATGTGGAAAAATGATCTGAAAAGTTAAGGGGAAAAAGAGACTTGTTATTGATTACAAGCCTCTGAATCATTTTTTGCAAGACAACAAATTTTCTCTTCCTCGTATTTCGAACCTAAAAGTACACATTTGAAAGGCCCAGTTCTATTCAAAATTTGACCTCAAGGCTGGATTTTGGCAATTGGGTATTCATCCCTCAGAAAGATACAAAACAACTTTTTGTATCCCAAACGCCCAATATCAATGGACAGTCATGTCTTTTTGGCTCAAAACAGCTCCTTCTCAATTCCAAAAAATAATGATAGAAATCTTTGGGCCTATCCTTTACTCCTCCCTTATCTACATTGATGACATTCTCTTATTCTCAGAGACAGCTGAGGAACATCACCAACTCCATTTTCAAGAAACAAAACTTTGTCAGAAAAACCTTCAACCAAATCATCCACAAACAACCCTTATCCGTTAAGGAGTATGTTTAATCTTTCTCTCTTTCACAATGTTCCCTTACTTCTACCACTCAGGAGCAGTATGTTACTCTTGAGATTCCCACTTCCTTTATAGAACAATGGAAGAAACAGGGATACACACATCTCCATCTTGGAGCTGTCAGGCTAGTCCTCTCATATCATGACAGGATAGGTTTACCTGTTACGGCTCGTATGTCGCTTTTGGATACCAGGTATCTCAGATACGAGCATGCAGTAATCGGGACTATAGTCACAACACTTAACACTGGAAGTGTTGTTCTGACTTTCTTTCTAAATTTTAATTTATCTCTTAATGATCCCTATTTGTCAACTGCACTCAAGGTCCAAGTCCATATCACTGGAGCAAATCAAATGACCGATGCTCTTTCTGCGACCCTGCACCACCAGATTGTCTACAGATTACAGGACCATGCCTTTAATCTATAAATCCCAGGCTTCCAAGCCTCTTCTGATGCTTTATTTATTATGGCGGACTTTGGTCAAATCCCTACAATAGTCCAGGCCCCAAGGCAGCTGGAAAGAGAAGATCTGCAGAAGTTAATCCCAACTGAATGGGTGACCAATTATGAGAATCATTAGATTGAGCAGCTCTCGGCTACATTTGGTATCAGAGCCATGGTGACAGAGAAGAGAAATTTAGCTATCATGACTTCAGAAATCACTACTCATACCTCCACTCTACAACTCTCTCCTTCTTGCAGAAAAACTATATCCAATAAGATCGACCATCTTGTGGAAATTTCTCATATTCCTGAAAATGTCTAAATAGAAAATACTCTTGTACCCATTATCAACCCCTATAACATTAAAGGACACTTCATCTGGGATGTTGACCCAGAAATGTGTAAATCAGGATGCACCTGCAGAGATGATCTCGATTTTGTTGAACCATATTTTCAACACTCTAAGAAAACTCCAAGAGTCATGTCTCCAAAAACTCCGTGTTCAGTCATGGAACCAAGGCCAGATGACCGAGATCCAGACGGTCCTTGGATTGGCATCCACAAGAAATAAAAGGAAAATCAGAGTAAAGCCCCTCTTCCTATGTATAAGGAAGCCTTAGAACTTCTTGCAAAAGAAGGAAAGACTGTCCTTGACATCACTTTTGATGAGATGAAGGTACTTTTGGCTCAAAAGGGAATTGTTTTTGGGCAAAAGCCTTCTACTACTTGTAGACAGGAGATTCATTCTGATTTACCAGAAGTTCAACCACCCCAGGCAATCCAAAGTTGTTTCATGTTCCAGCCTGAAGATTTTCCTCCCCTAGGGAAGTCCGAAAACAAAAGGTCGAAGATCCTTCCCTCAAGGATTACTCCATCAGGATCCATAGAGCCTCTCATTCCACCAGAAGAAGTCCTAAATTGGCAGACCTCTAATTCCATAGTTCAGAATTCTTATCTAAAAAAGATAGATGGAAAATGGAATCAGGCTCTCAATTTGGCTCACAAGTTGGACCAGAAGTTGGACACTTTCTCTCAAGAAGTGTTCCAACTATATTCTTCTCTAACCGCCAAATATCAAGCCTTGGATAGAGAGCTTCGAGTTCTTCAACCGATTACACCAGCTTTCATCCAGAAGAAAAAAAAAATTACAAGGCTCAAAAGGCAGATTGATCAAATTGAACATAACCTTAGAAAAGATCAGTCTTCTCCAATCCCTTCCTTTACATCAGTAGCCTCTACATCTTCTGCCATTGCCCCCTCATACTATTCTTCATTTCCTTCCCTCCCACAGCTAGAATAAGAAGGAACTCTTTTCCAACCCTTTGGTACTTTCTCACATCTATACCCAAAAGGCTCCATAACCCAACAAAAGAAAATATCTCCTCCTCCAGTTTCTAAAGAAAATAAATTGCTAGACCAATCACTCATCAACCCTTATGATTCTGATTCTTCCTCAAATACTTCTGAGATGGCCGATATCACAGAAATTTTCATGAATACCTCTACTACTAAACTCAGTCTAGAAGTAGTGGAGCCTGAAGATGGCACGGAGGATGCACAGTGATATTTTGTTCCTACTGGAGCTTCTTACCCGAGGTCAAAATCGACAATTGGCACGGGACCTTGGTTCACCTTTGATGACTTGCCTCCATCAAAATGGAGAGATAAGCTTTCTAAATTCTTGGCATGGATTGATCTTCAAATGACTTTTGATGGTGCCACACTTAAAAAGGTTCTTGCTGAATTCGTTACGAGATTCACAGGCAGTTTAAGGGATTGGTTCCAGTCACAGCCTGAGTATACCAGACTCCAATTTGTGACTTTGCCAACTCTATCAGCTGCAGTCACAATCCTCCATAATCAGTTCCTTGGAAGTTATGATCTAATTATACGACAGCAAAAACAGGAATACTTTGATCGAAAATGTTGTTCGTTGAAGATCAAGGATCTGGAAAGACATTATTATGCCATGTCCAAGTTATATTATGTCATTGGAGGGCACGACGACGATGATATATTGAAATATACTTTCATCGCCTCATTACCAGATGAGATACAACCAGAAGTCAACAACATGATCGCCGTAACAAAGAAACCAGTCACCTCCATTACTTTTGGAGAGATCTGGCAGTTCACTCTCTCCTCTATCAAGAGATTATATGACCAGCAAGAATTATTCAGAAGACTGTCTCAACGAGATTTGATTATTTAAAAGGCATGTAACAAAAGCCACCTCAAGATTAAATGCAAGGCCTCTAATTGTGTCTGCTCCAGTCACAAGAAGAAAATCAGACACCATTTCTAAAAATACCCTCATAGCAGAAGCACAAAATTCAGAGGAAAAAGGTTACATACAAAAGGATTTAGATACTTTCGGAAGAAAAGGAATCAAGGCCATAAATCAGACAGATACTACATCTGCCGAAAGAAAGGGCATTATGCTAAGGATTGCCCTCAAAATCTGGAAAAGTCAGCAAGGATAATACAGCAAGTCAACATGTCTATGTCTCTACCAGATTCATTTAAGGAAGATATAGAGTCTCTCTTATCAGAACAAGACGATCTTACTCCAGAGAGTCTCTTTGGAATAGAAGAAGAATATTCAGACTCTACTGAGTCTTCAGAAGAGTCCTCTTCAGATTCTGATGATACTGAAATTCCAATTCTGATGATCAGTCTCTCATCAAAAGAAGAAAAGGACATTCTGACAAATGTGATACAATATCCTTTTACTCCATCTCCAGTTCTTGAGTTATCTCAGCTTGCTACTAAGATTCCTCCAGTTCTTTATGTTCTTATACAAGTCTTGCCTTCAAAGTATGCAAAACCTGTTCTAGTTATAGCTTTCTTTGCATGATGAATCCCGAAGTCCTCCCATCTGAATACTGAAAGTCTTATATTCAGTTTTTCAGAGCAGCAAATGGCCAAACTTTCAAGACTACTTTGATCACAAAGCAAAAAATTGGGATACAGTTTTTTCCTGATTGCGTGGTATGGACGCACATCATTGGCTCAGATCTCCCAAAAAAAGACCTCTTAATAGGTTTTGATGTTTATCATGAAGCTCAAAAGCTTCAAATTCTTCCCAATGGAATAAAGTTCAAGAGGCAATTTCGTCCATACACAGATACCTCTAATCTGTTCACTATAGCAAACACAGAACCACCATTCCTGCAATACAAAGAAAAATTCCTTCCTTTTTGTCCAGAATCCCATTCACATTTCCAGCACCCTCTACCCTTGTGGAAAAATCCCCAGTTCTATATCAGCCTCCCTTTCAAGCTCAATGAAGATATCAACCCAACAAAGGTGCCTCTATACGGTCTTAGCTTGAGGATTTATCTTGACTTGAGTTTACAGTATGAGAATCATTAGATTGAGCAGCTCTCAGCTACATTTGATAGAAGGAGCAGAAGAAGATTCTTCTGTTTTTGTGAAAATCATTTTCCCAATACCATCCTTTTGGTTGACAAAAAGAGGGTCAGTAGCCTGAACAAGCTTGGCCTGAGATGCATGGAGTTTCTCATAATTGGTCACCCATTCAGTTGGGATTAACTTCTGCAGATCTTCTCTTTCCAGCTGCGTTGGGGCCTGGACTATTGTAGGGATTTGACCAGAGTCCGCCATAATAAACAAAGCATCAATCTCTTCTTCTCGATCCATTGGCTATGAGCTATAAGATGTAATTAGGTTGGGCTTGAGCTCAAATATATATAAAATGCCTAAAATATTAACCTAATTAATTTTATATACATCAAGTTTAAAAACTTATAAAATACGCTCCATGTATGAAAAGACTTACTTTTATTCAAAGCTTCAAACACACGTGTACTTTTAACTCAAAAACTTCCAATACAAAAGAAAAAAAATTCACAGCACCAAATCAGAAAAACATAATAACAAATAAAAGAATAAAAGAATAAAAGAGGAGATACATTCATCAATTTTTGAAGTTAATGAGACATAAACCAATTTCAAATATCTATCTATTTGATTTTGTTTTACTTTAAATTTTATCATATTTAAATGCTTAAAAAATACCATATTATATAACTTTAAAGTTGCAGAAAATCAATATTGGATTTCAAAACTCAGAACTACAAAAAACTAACTAATTAGATCTATTTTACAGAAAATTTAAAAAACTATATATATCAAATATATAATAATAGGTATTTAATTCTAAAATTTAGTAAATTTATATTTATATTGTGTGTATTTGATATATATAATACAAAATTTTTGCATATTGACTATTATATAAATATAGATATATAAAAGGAATACATTAATTATATAATATATAGAAAAATTATTTTTTAAGTAATATAAAATAATTTTAAAAGTATACAGTGAACAGTATTGTCACGACTCGATTTATGGGCCGGTGGCCGACACTACGGAATGAGTAGGCTTAAGGCTACCAAATCCCGTAGTAAGCCTGACTATTCATTATTTCAATCAAATTAAAATCCGGACTCAAACCAAAGCACTTTTTCCACAATTTAACCTTAAATCAACGGGTACTATAAATTAAATTCGATCTGCCAGCATAATTAGGCAAGACTTAAATTTATATAAAATTACAAACTGATAAGTCTAAAATTTCTACTGTAGAGAATCTAGAATTTTACAAGTCAAACATATCAAATTCAATTACATCAACCCGATGATGAATGAGTCGGGCTGCTAGATAAGAACTGCAGGAAGACTAACAATCACCTGAAAAACAGTGAAATTGAGACTGTCAGTCTCGAGAGTGAGTTAAAATCATATATCCCAAAATGAATATAAATATCTCAATAAAATATTTGTTTAATTAAAATAAAGTACATGTCATGCTATGCTTCTGTAAAATAAAATAAATTTTATTTCATACTACGGGACGGAGTACCTCAGTAGAACTCTAGTCCTAACACTAACATCTCGACTCTTTGATTCCAACAGAACTGGCATCCAGAGAGCGAATGATGCATTTAAGTCAACTAGCATGGATCCACTAGCCTATGAAGGACCAATGACACGAGCAAGGAGTAAGAAGTTCAAGCAAGCCTTAAATTCTTACTTGGAACCTGTTTTGAAGATGGCTAATGATGGTGCTTTTGATGATGATAACAATGCCTTGAAGATAGTGACATTAATTGCTATTAATAAGCAATTGAGGCAGAAGCTCATCTTCAATAAGGCGTGACCACGCCTTACAACCTGTGAACTGCGCAGAAATAGGGCAGAAGCTCATCTTTAATAAGGCGTGACCACGCCTTACTACCTGTGAATTGCACAGAGGGCAGAAGCTCATCTTCCATAAGGCGTGACCATGCCTTACAGTTTATAAGTTGCCTGCAAGAAGAGCTTCAAATTTTTCAAGAAAAATTCATAATGGACCCGTTTTTAGTTAATTTTCTCTATTTTTGGAAGTATTGGATAAAGAGAACTTCCTCCTATGAATTTAGGATTTTAATTAGGGTTAGATTACTCTTTATCTTATCCTTCCTTATAGGGATAAGATTAGCTACATATTAGGAGTCTTTTAGGGTTTGATTTTGATTCCTTATCTCTTAGTCCTTTTAGGGTTTAGAATCATTTCAAAACTCTATAAATAGAGCTATGTATTTCGGCTAAAGAATAAGATCAATATATATTTCTGAATGAAGTTTTATTTGAGTTGTTAACTTTTATTCCTTAAGGTGCTCCTTATTGAATTTCTTGAGATTAAATCAACTTGTTTGATTTAGTTTCACATCTACATGTTTGATCAATCAATTAACTTTTTATTAATTTCTTGCGTTGTTTGAACATTCTTCATCTATTTATAACTAAAGGGCTTAGTAGTTCTATTGTTAAGTTTGTTAGTTCCATAATCAATTGCAAACTTTCAAGTTAGATTTTGGGATGACAATTCGAACTTATTAGTAAGGGTGCTTCCTCTTAAATAGGGAGAGCATTTATCAGATTGAGTTTCTCACCATTGCTCATCTTGGTGTTTGAACGTATCCGGTTCGAGTTCGTATCAGCAAAGCTCGACCGGGATCCTTAAGTCCAGTCCGGTCACTTAAGTTCTCACTAATAGTCTTAGCCTTTCGGCTCTCTTACTCCAATAAGATTGGCGCCTAGAGAGCGAAGCTCGATCAGGGTCCTTAAGTCTAGTCTGGTCACTTAGGTCTCCAATAAAATCGGCGCCCAGAGAGCATTACTTGACCAGGGACCTTTACTCTGGCAAACTCACTCTACTCAGCCTAGAGAGTTAAACTCTACCAGGGCAAGTTCTAAACTTATTTTTTTAAATTTACCAACCTTTACCCTTTTATTTTCTGTCTCTGATTCATACTGGTATGCACACGGTCCTGATGCAACCCATCAGGTGACATGTTCTACTGCCGTCTCATCCCAAGTCAACACGACAACACAAAACCATAATGCAGTAAATGAAATATATATAAATAGTTATTAAATAAATAATTAAATTATTAAATTATTTAATCAAAACTATTACGTAAAAATCTTAGCATGACAGGTGAATAGATATATGACTTTAACTCACAGTTCTTACAACCTCCTAGCTCTGCTCCGATGCCTCGGGTAGGGTGAGCCGAACTGAAGTATTTATCTAATCACAGGAACAATTTAATTAGAAAAAGTAAAACATTTGAAAATTAAACCTAGGCTTAGACTCCTAGGACTGACTGTCTAAAAATTTTCGACTCAAATAAATTCTACTGAAAATCCGACAGAACCTCCCCTAAATACGGACGTCTACCTTCCATCTTACGGATCCAGAACCTGCCCGAAAACACTTCAAATATTCCAACAATTTATTTAACGGGAGTCGGGCCACCACACTATATTATTTTTTCTGACTCTGCCACACAACACAAAACACGATTATCGGTAGACAATCCAACAAACTATTTATTTTAACTAATAAACCTCACATAACTTTTCTAATATTCAACACAACAATTAAACACATAATTTCTATCAATGAATTCTAAAATTAACGGAGAGAGAATTACTGAGACGCTTTATAGCTCGGTCAACTTGCCTCAAACCGCTAGAGTCCGATCGACGATCCGAACGTGCCTACGGACTCAAGAAAACGCGCTGATGATGATCCCAGCTTCCAATCTTCTGATTCGACCCCCGGTCATCCGAAGAGATTTATGGACGATCTGGGCCATGGATTTTCAAACGGAGTCCGATCGCTACGAAACCGATGCCATTGGAAAGCTTGAGCTGAGGAGAGTCTGGATATGTCCTTTGATCGGCCATCCTCATCGGAACTCGCTGGAAAAGCCAAAAACTTTGAATGCCCCCCATTTTCTCTCTCCATCGTGAACTTCTAATTGCGGCCACCATTTGCGACACTACCACCGTCAAAATGAAGCTCAGGTCGAGGGGAGTTGTTTGCCACCAAGAACAGTGGCTACCGACGCCCGAAACGCCATGCACGGCGACAAGGAAAGCTACGGCTGCCTTCCTCGCCCCCCGCCACTACACCCACGAGCTCATGGGTAATAGCTGCACCCACTCGATCGCGCACCCCGGTGACACCCTCTTCCCTTTCTTCTTCTCTTCTTCCTTACTTCTTTCTTTTCTTTCCTTTTCCTCTCCATATCGACTTTTGGTCCCTGAACTTTCTTTCTTTACTATTTAGTCCCTCAACTTTTTAATTACTAACAATTTCATCCTGCAAAATTTTCGATTAACCCTTAAACTTTTCTATAGCTTTTCAATTAAGCCCCTAACTATTTAATTTGAGCCAAATTAAAATTATTGAAAATAGAGAATTTCTTAATTTCCCTTACTTTTAAAAGTGAAATTACTAAAATATCCTTACCGACATATTTAATTATAAAAATACCAAACATACAAATTTTAATTAAAACCCCATATTAATAAAATTATATTTTAAATTCTTATTCCAAGATAAATTTTTAATTTAATTCTAACTCACAATTAATTTAATTAATCAATTTGCTAAATATTTTTCAATTAATTTAACACCATTAGCTAATTAAAATACCATTTCCCCAATAATTCTTTTATAAAATATTCTTTACTAATTCTTTCATAACTTCAAATATAGAAATTAATTTATTCATTCATATTGTGAAAAATTGAATAACTAAAAATATAATCCATTTTTCAAAGAATTTACTTAATTAATTTCTTAAAAATTAAACAAATTAGATATACAAAATAACTCCCTTATTTTGTCTAGCATTAAAATTCTATGTAAATCATCCCAATTAAATCAAATAAAAATAAAGTAAATTAAATTTAAATAAAAATTCATTTATTAACTATTACTAATATTATTATTATTAAAAGAAAATTCTGGATATTATAAGTATATACTAATTATATAACGAGTTTATTTCAAGTATATAATACTCTAATCTCATTGAGTTTTCTCCATTCCAACTTTTAAAATCATCTTTTATATTTTTTGATATATAAACGTAATACCTATTCTTTTCGCAACTATAAATACAACAACAAGAATCAAATTGATATCAAGTTAAAAATGGTCATCTACCATTATAAATAAAAAATAAGACAAGCCTCATATTTTATGTAGAGTTGAAGAAGATAAAATATTACTTTACTAAATACCCTTTATGCAATAAGTGCTATAAAATTTTAACCATGAAATAACTACTTTGCATTAAGTTCAGCGATAGACAAATTTACAACTTGCAATAACTAAAGGATCAAGAAAGATTTTTGAAAATCTCTTGATAAATCAAAATATTTCATATTACAACGACTAAGCAAATGTGACAATATAAATTATTGTTGAACAAATAGAAAAATAAAATGTGAATATAGCAATAAATGATTTATACAAATTTATTTTAAGATGTAAAAGATATTATCGAAGTATATTCTGAGTATATTTAGCTTATAATCAAATAAAATTTTGAACTTAATAGTTTATATTATATTTTGAGTATATTATGAGATATAATGAATATCTACTACCATTTTGAATCATTGAAATCATTAAATTGGTTTTGAAACTATCTGTTATTCGTATATAAATTGTACAACACTTTGTAAATTGACAAATATATTAATGTAAGTATATAAAAAAAGAAATAAAATAATAATAGATTTTAAAAAAAGTATCAAACAAAATATAAAAAGGATTTTAAAGTGGATAGTAACAAGTATATTATGAGTATATAAAGGTATACAATAATTATATATTTCTAGAATCTAGAAAAAATTATTTAAAAAATAGGTGTATTTGATTTATATATGTATAGACTATTATATTAAAATAAATATAAAAAGAAATTCAAACAAAATATAAAACATATTTTAAGAAATACAGTAAAAAGTATATAATGAATATATAGCTAGTATATTTTAGGTATATCATACTATGATAGTTACTCATTTTTTTATTTAGTTTAAAATCATCTTATATTTTCTTTTCATGTATAAACATGGATACAATATCTTTTCTTTTTTCACCATAACGAACATTAAAAAAAAATAGATACATAAACTTTAATGTAAAGGGCATTCTATTACTAAAGGATATCAACTTTTTGAACTTCATAAAAATAATATCAAAACAAATCAAAATCAACACAGGGCTTGCCATCACCATCTGATTTTATTTTTTTGAAAACTTAACATCAATATTTTTATTTGAAGAAGAATCATCAACATTCTTTTTCTTACAATCAAAACCTCTATCATTTTTAACAAAAGATTTGGATTTTGCACCTTCTTTTTCAATGTCTCGATCCAAAACTGAAAAAAGACGACTTGCATGAATAAGTTAACCATTACTTTTCAAATAATAATAAGAAGTTTCAAAGAAAATGAAAGATAAAAACAACGAGAATAAAAAAAATGAGAAAAATTGCAAAAACAAAAGTATTAAAGAAAAAAATTGCAAAAAAAAGAGCATTTTATTCAAAATGAGTTTATACTTTGAAAAAAATGAGTTTAATTTTAACTATTTTAATAAATAGGTTCAAAACTTCTATTTAAACGTCAAAAAAGTTTATACTTTGAAAAGATTTTTAGTGTATTTACCATACTTTTTATTTAAATTAATTAAATAAATAAGACTCGAATAAATATTAATTTTTAATATTTAAAACTAATTTTTTTATTTTATATAATAAAAATTAATTTTTTATTTTATTAAAAAATTAAAATTAACAATTGTTGTCTTTATTTCACTGTTATCGTCGATGTTTTCAAACTATCATCAACATTATTACCATTAGTTTTATTAGTTTTAATTAAAATGTAAATCTTTTTAGTCTTTACATAAAAATTATAAATTATTTACTAAAATAATTGAAATTAAACTCATTTAGATTCGAATTACAAATTTAAAAACATATTTGATTATCTTTTGCATAAAAAATAGTTAAAAGGTGTCAATATATAGGGCTTTAGAACCCTTTAGATCTAGGCCTACTTTGTCTTCAAAGCCTAGATATCTTGTACTTTGCTACGTTTTCTGCTCTTTAAGATGTGAAGTATTCAAATACTTAAAAGCATATAATTATGATATTTATAGCTCTATGTAAGAGCTATTAAGGTAGGTTTTAATAATATAAATATATTTTTAGAAAGTCATTTAAAATGTATTTTCTTTTTCTTAAGATACAAAATTGTTAATTAAATTTTTATATTTAAGTACAATGATGTTCGTTTAGATTTATTTATGATTATTTAATAAGAAAATATAAATATGAAAATGATATAAAAAAATAAAATATTCTAAAAAATCTTATATCTTCTCTTTTAAATTCTGTCAAATCTTTACTTTAAAATTAATTAAATATATCACATTTATTATAATATCTAGCGATTAAAAAAGCATTGAGAAAAAAATTGTACAAAATAAGATCATATAATGTTATTTAAACTAGAGTTAATCGTTAAACAAGTATATAATTTGCACGAATTATTAAATGTACATTTAATTTTTTATTTTAATAATATATTTTAATATTAATTTTAATTTTAATATTCAATAAAATTATCTACTCAGCGACTTTAAAAATAGTTGAATAAACATTAGGCTATTCATTCATTTCATTATTAAAATATTATTATTTAAACATATTAAATTATTTTTTTTTAATTTTAAAACTTTATTAATTATATATTTAAATATTAATATTTTAGTAATGAAAATACCGATTCAGTCTTTTCTTTTAGTTAGTAGAATTTACATTATATTAACAAATTTAGCTGATAATTTCATAAAAAATTAAATCGAAATAAATATTAAAATATAATACTAAAACTAAAAATTTTAAAACTAATATGCTAAATTTAATAGTAAATATAAAATACATAAATTGTTTTAGCAATAAAATATTTAAACTATTAAAAGAATATAATATATGATATTTATTAGAATAATGTATTTCAAAATGGGAAAAAGGACTCCAAAACAAAGCAATACATTATAAAAAAACTTTCATTTTACATATAATTTTTATCAATTTTTATATTAGATGATAAATATATATATATTTAATTATTTAAAACTAATAGATTTTTATAAATAGGAAATAATTTGACAGAGTACTAACAAGAATTTACTTCTTTTTTCAAATATAAAGGTATCCCTTAAAAAAGAAAAAGAAAAAAGGAGTGAGGTGTGCTTTTCAAATGTGGGGTACCACATGTGCAATTAAGGTTGGGATGTGAAAAGACAGGTGGGTCCAAAGTTTCCATTTATAGAGCAGTTGGGTTGGGTGACATCTATTCTCACGCGCACCTGCACAGAGTCAGTCAGGTGTAATTTGTGTGGGATTTGTCCATTTGGAGTCGAACTTTCTTGGGAGTTCGTTTGTTTTTGGTCACTTGCTCTTTTATCAATTTCTCATTTTCTTATTACTTTAGCTTTTCTCTTTCTTTACAATTTCGAATGCTTAGTATAACTCTCTAATTAATTACAATACTAAATTCTTAATTGTTAGTATATATATTAGTTTTTTATTTTATATTACATATTAATTATAATTATTTTGATTATAAATAATAAAATAAATTGAGTTTAAAGATAAAATTAAATAGAGTTTTAACATTTTATATTATTTATAAAAAAAATTAGTTAAACTATCAGTAAATAATATTACCGACGGTTGGCAAAATTCATCGATGATTACTAAATTATTGGTAAATTTGTCTGATTTACCAATTAAAATTCAGTTGGTAAATTGCTAAAATATCTTACAAAAAACTGATTTATCGACTAAATTTCTATTGACAGTAAATTATTGTCCTCTGCCAAAAAAAAATAAAGAAACAATAAATCAATGAAAGAATTGTCGGTAAATCATTGGTAAATTATTAATTTATTTTTAAAAATAAAAAAAAATAATTGTTGGTGACTATCGGTAATTATTTAAATAATATTTTTAAAATAAAACAATCAATAGTAATCCAGAGGTAATTTTTAATTTTTTAAAAAATAAAAAATTTCGTTGGTAAAGTTATTTTTTAAAGAATAAAATAATTTAATATCTAAAACTATTAAAACAGTAATATGAATTAAATGATAGAGAGAAAGTATATGAAAGATTATAAAATAAATTACTAAGATTAAAAAATATTCAAAATAAATAAGATTTAAAAATTAAAATTAAATTTCAAAACTATAAAAAATATAGACTAAACCATAGAAAATAAATAGAGATAAAAGAGGAAAATAGAAAGATTTTATAGACAAAAAAGAAAAAATATTTAAACAATACTAAAATAAATTTAATTGAAGTAAAGTTATAGAGCTTTGTGAAATGATTATGTGTTCTTAAATTTGGCCAAAGCTATGAATTTATACAAAGCTATTCTATCGATGCTTGTACACCAAGAATATTTACATAAATAGGAAAGCTAATCTAGGAAATAAATAGGAAAGCTAATATAGGAAACAAATAAGTTAATATAGGAAAGGATATCAAGAAGACAACTCATCTAGAGATGTTGTAGCCTAAAAAATATTTATAAAGTAATTACAAAGATATTCCAATAATACTTCCTCTCAAGTTGGAGCATGGAGATTGCAAATGCCCAACTTGCGAAGAAGTAAAGAAAACTGTGATTTACTAAGAGCTTTGGTCAAAATATCCGCGATCTGCGCATTAGTTCAAATATGAGACGTAGAAATTATTTCATCTTATAAGGCATCACGAATAAAGTGATAGTCCATTTCGATATGTTTCGTTCGTTCATGGAAAACCAGATTAGCCGCTATATAGAGAGCAGCTTGACTATCACAAAACAATCGCATGGGATGCACATATTGTATCTCAAAACAAGCCAAAAGGGATTTCAACCATTTTAACTCACATGTAGTAATGGCCATAAATCTATACTTGGCCTCCGCAGAAGATCGAAAAACATTTAGTTATTTTTTCATTTTCCAAGAGATAAGAGAAGAACCTAATAAAATAAAGCAACTCGTCAATGATTTCCAAGTTAGAGGGCAACTCGCCCAATCACTATCACAGAAGGCAGAGAGTTGAAAATTGCTCTCCCAGCGCAGCAGAATATCCTGTCCAGGAAAACTTTTTAAATACCGCATAACTCTCAAAGCTGCATCTTAATGTTCAACACGATGATCGCCCATGAACTGAGGTAATATATGTACAGAGTAATACAATTCAGGTCGGGTAATTGTCAAGTAGATTAGGCACCCTACAAGCCTCTGGTACTTCTCCGGATCATCAAAGGCGACACCATTGATGGTGGCAAGATGGTGGTTATGTTCCATGGGTGTAAAAACAGGGCGTGCGCCAAGTAAGCTAGCCTCACTTATAATGTCAAGAACAAATTTGCGTTGCGAAAGAAACAAACCATCCTTCCTACATGTTACTTCAATGCCGAGAAAATACTTGAGAATGCCCAAGTCTTTCATATGAAATCTCTTGTTGAGTTGTTGCTTGAATTTTCTAATTGCCAAAGAAGAAGAACCGGTAATGATAAGGTCATCCACATATACAAGAACATGTAAAACAACATTACCCTTAAAATAACTAAACAATGAGTAATTAACATAAGATTGCTTGAAACCAATGTCCTTCAGAGCAGTCGAGAGCTTAGCAAACCAATTCTGAGGCGCTTGCCGGAGTCCATACAATGACTTGCATAATCGATACACCTTACTCGAAGCAGCGGAGTTACAATTAGGAGGGAGTTGTATATATACCTCCTCATTAAGATCTCCATGTAGAAAGGCATTTTGCATATCCATTTGGTGGAGTTCCCACTTTCTTGCTACTGCTATAGCCAAAAATGTGCAATCTGTGACCATTTTTGCTATCGGGGAAAATGTCTCATTAAAATCAAGTTCGGCAATTTGCAGATTTCCGTACACTACTAGGGCCCCTTTAATCGTTCAATTATACCATCAGACTAGTACTTGACTTTATAGACCTACTTACAACCGATCGTTTTCTTTCTAGGTGGAATGTCCTCTAAAGTCCAAGTCCCGTTTCTCTCAAGTGCATCTATTTCGTCTTGTATAGCTTTTCGCCAACTAGGATCCGTTACAACTTCTTTAAAAGATGTGGGTTTAGTTCCTATAGTAATTGCTACTAAAAAACAGGTGTGTCTCACAGAAAACTTATCACAATTTACATAATAAGCAATAGGAAAATGAGTGCTTGAGAACTTTAACGAAGTAGAGACAAGTGATGTTATAGGGTTTGTAACGCGAATGGTGTTAGTGATGAAACCCTTAAGTTTACTAGAAGGTTTCTTTATTCGATGATCTCGACCAATTTCAGGCAAAACATTTTCTTTATTAATCACAACCTCTGTAGTATCTGAAGTGGTACCAAGTTGTTGAACAATGTCCAAGTTGCTAACCGTAGGTGGTGTGATGTGTAGTATAACCCCGCTATCGATTTCTCCTGCCATACCTGAGTGCTCCTCACTCCCCCTTGCTAAAGCAGTATCCTTAAAATAAGTCATAATATCATAATTCTTATTTCCAAACACATCATCAGTATTAGGTGTGTAGACTTTACTAGAAAAAGGAAACTGTTGTTCATAAAGAAACATCTCGAGATATAAAGAACACTTTTTCCTCTAAGTCATACAAACGCCACCCCTTTTTACTAAATGGATACCCTATAAACACACATCGACGAGAGCGAGAACCAAACTTATCTTTCACATAATGTTGATTTTTGGCAAAACAGAGACAACCGAATACGCGAAGGACATCATACTTAGGAGGTGAACCAAAGAGAATTTTGTGTGGTGTTTTATTATTTAGCAATGGGGTAGGGGTTCGGTTGATGACATAGGCAGCTGTCATTATACTTTTCCCCAAAAAAATAATAGGAAGATCATTTGAAAAAGTAATGCCCGAGCCATATTAAGAATATGTTGATGTTTACGTTCTACCCTTCCATTTTGTTATGGAGTGTCAACATAAAAGGTTTGATGAATAATACCATTGTCAGCATAAAACCGATGAAGACATATAAATTCTTTTACATTATCACTACATAGAATCTTAACATGTTTGTCAAATTGAGTTTGAACTGTTCTACAAAAATTCTTAATAAATTGAGGCACCTAAGATTTGGTAGTCATTAAATAAACCCACAGGGCTCGAGAACAATCATTAATAATAGTTAAAAAATAATGAGCACCACAACTAGCAGGCAAGGTATACGCATCCCAGATATCACAATGGATTAAATCAAAAACATCTTTTACTCTATTATTACTCAAAGAAAATATGCTTTTAGTTTGCTTGGCTCTTAAACAAATATCACAAGGTTCATGGATAACATTAACATCTTTATTTCCATTATCTCTAATAATATTAGGCAAAAGAAAGTCTACTTTCCGAGAAGAATGTCCTAACTAATGCCACAAATCTCTTTTATTTCCTATAATTTCTTGATAAGCGTGAAGTTGTCGCAAAGGCTGAAACCAATAAACTCCATGACATTGCTCACCCGCTCCAATCAGAGTCCTCAAAGCACGGTCCTGTATGATGCAAAGCTTATCAGTAAAAGTGACAAAATAAGATAGATCTATAAGCAAGTGAGACACTGATAGCAAATTACAAGTAAGATCTGGAACATATAATACATTATGGAGTACCTTATGTTTGTTCAAAGTTATCGTGCCTTCCTTAGTGGCAATGGTTTGTTTACTAGTAGGCAGCCCAACAGAAGTAGGAGAAACATCAAATAATTTGCTAAATAATCTAGCATTACCAGTCATGTGATTTGAGCATTCAATATCGATGCTCCATTCAGTAGAAGAACCAAACTTACTGATGAACTTTTCGGTTGAGGAAGACTGCCCTTTTGAAATATTAACTAGGTGCACAAGCATAGCCCACTGATCATCCGAAAGACCAGGAATGCCACGACGATCTGAATCCTGGATGGGTGCTTGAGCAACAGGCCTCAAGGTAGTTGTAGTGTCTGCTACCTACCCATGGCCTCCTTTGCAGCACTCTTTCCTCCCCCCCGTCCAAACTTGCCTCCGCCTCTACCTTGACCTCCATTGGCGCGGTTCTCTGAATACCACCAATCCGAGTACCCCAATCAGTTGAAAACAATTTTCTTGTTCATGTCCAGGCTTTATATCAACTGATTTGCCTTTTTTATCATTTTCTAGTTTGGTTGAGGTACATATTGGAGACTCAATGGACTTAAGTCCTTCTATCTTGAACTTCTTTATCAATTTCTTAATGTATTTTGTTTGACAGATGAAAATTTCCTCATCTAATTTCTTTATTTGTCATCCCAATAAGAAGTTAAGCTCACCTATGAGGCTCATCTTAAACTAACCTTGCATATGCTTAGAAAATTGCTCATAAAGAGAGTAATTAGTAAATCTGAAAATAATATCATCTAAATATATTTGAACAATGAGCAAATCCTTTGATTTTGTTTTTATAAATAGGGTGGTATCTCTTTATATGTACACCGTGACTGTTGTAATGCTTAAAAGTATTACAAGAGGTAATTAAGTGAACAAACATCTCATGATCGCGTAAAGGCTGAGAATGTCGAACACATTCTTCAAAAGCAGTTTGAAGACTTTTCTACCAAGGAGCAAAAATGGGAGGACAAACTCTGAGCTACTATTGCTTAAGTTGAGAGTGCTACAACTTAACTTAGCTCAATTATGGCCGAGAAGAAGGATACTGATCTTCAATCGCCTTTTGTTGGTGTTCAACTCTTTAAAGAACTTTGCATAAACTGGCTTATTCCTGACAACATCCAACAAAGGTAGATTAGTATTAACTTTAGAGAGTATCTTAATATTCTTAAAATTTTTGCTCTAATTGGGTTGGTTTAAAAAAGGAATAGGTAGTCTATAAGGCTAAGCTACCTTATGAAATTCATGTCCAGAAAATGCTTCATTTTTTTTCTTCTCAAGCCTAATCTTACGCTCTACTTTTCTTCCTTTTGTATGCTCTCCTTATTGCTTTGCATTAATCCATCATTTTTAGATGTACCTGCATAAGAAGAAGAATTCTTTTCAGTGTCCATAATATTATTATCGACAACCTCACATTTTCTAATAGTAGTAATGGAATTGTCTTGTTCAGGTTGACTTGATAGTTTCTTTTTATTGAGCTCTTGAACAACTTCAACAATTTATCTCATTTGAGCTTCTAAATATTTTATTGAAGTCTTAATGAATCTTTTTCTCATTCCTCTCCAGCCTATCATAAATAACTGGAGTTTTTTTTCCAAAATTGGCTTCATTTGTTCATTAGATTAAAGAATTTGTTCTTGATCTTGAAAGAAAGGATTGGAGTCCCTTTGGAATTGAGAATATTGGTCTTGGTAATGAGGTTGATTTCACTTTCTCAATAATTATGGTGGGTTTTGTTCATTGTATTTCCAAGAAAAATTTGGATGGTTTCTCCAACCTGTGTTATATGTGTTGGAATAAGGGTCATTCATAGGATGCATGTGTTGGTAAGAAACCATCAAATTTGTTTGTTCATACATACTTCCTCTATAATTATCAAAAGATGAACAAATATTAGCATCATGACCATAAATACCATAAATACAGCATATCTCATTATTTGGTGAGTTTTTTTATTGAAGCAAGCATCTTAACTTGCTTAGTCAATTCAGCTAATTGCATGGCCATCTCACTACTAGCTACTACTTCATTTACTCCTACCCTTTTTGTCCTCACACTCATTTGTTGAGAATTGACTCCTAACATCTCAAAGATGTCATAAACATCATCAGCTGTCCTTTCTAACATAGCACCCCCAGTTGCATTATCAACCATGCTGATATTGTTGTGTCAACCCATCATAAAATGATTAGTTAGTTATTGGGAGTGGAAATCCATAGTATGGACATTGAAATAAAAGTAATTTGAAGCGATCCCATATTTCATGAAAAGATTCAGCATTTTTTTTATTAAAAATTAGAAATTTTAGCTCTTAATTCTTTGGTCTTCAGATGTGAATAAAATCTACTCATAAATTTTTGATAAACTTCATCCCAATTTCTCAAAGAATTAGGAAGTAAGGTCATTAACCAAGCCTTTGCTCTATCTTTCAATGAATAAGGGAAGCACATCATTCTTAATTGATCCTCATTAAGTCCAGATAATAGAAAAGTATGAACTATAATATAAAATTCTCTATTGAATGTTAATGCATCCTCACTAGGTATACTATAAAATGAAGGAAGCATATTAAAATGAATGTTCTTAAGTTCATAATTCCTAGATGCATCACCTAGAACTATGCATGAAGTAGTGTTACCAATTATAAGTCATGCATAATTTTTCATAGCCATTGGTCTTTAAGCTCCTATTTCTCGTAGTGGGTTTGCCATGATATCAACTTCTTCTTTTAATTCTTTTTCTACTTGTTTCCTGCTAAGCATATAAAATAAAAAGAAATCTCAGATTTAAAAACTTAAAAAATTTAAAATTTAAAAATAAAATAAAAAGACGTAAATAAAATACAAAATACAAAACACAAACTAAACAAACAAAATAAAAACATATAAACAAAATAAATCACAAAACATAAAAGAAACTAAGAAACACAAGACACTTTTGATAATCAATCAATATAATAAATCTGGACACAGTTTTCTGGCAACGACGCCAAAATTTGATGTATCTAATTTAGTACTCGCAAGTGTACGAACCATTCCTATAGTAAGGGTAAGTTCACTACGAGATCGATCTCTCAGGGAACTGTGAGGCCACTTATTATAGAAACTAATTATCAATACAAAATAATAAAAGTAGATCTAAACACTCTAAATCAGTATTTGAGAGAATAGTATTCTCAAAATAAAGTAACTATAAATATACAATGCAAATGCTTATGATTTTGAAACTATATGTTAAATATGGTATTTAGTCTAGCCATTTACTTAGTGTTCTCCTTGTTTTACTTTAATGCTAGATCTAATAAATGAGATAGTGATGTGCTTTTTTCCTAAGTCACTGAAGCTAATGATACAACCTAGGTTTCTTATACCAATATAGATTAAAGTAAAGATGGTGTTTCTAATACTTTTAATCTAAAATTTTTCATAACAAATATTACTAATACATATATGAAGGTAAATAAATCATTCATTAAATAAATAAATAACAAGATTCATACAAAAGTAAAAAGGCTAACCTAAACACTTATGAAAACTAACCTAATATATTTAACCCAATGATCATGATATTAAATAGAAAGACATAAAATAAGACTGAAAATTAAAGCTTCCTCTAGATTCAGGATTTCTTCAAGTAGGAAGAAGATTGTTCCTCACTCTCCACTTCTTGAAAAACTCCTTAGGTCTTAAAAAGAGTAATGAAAACTAAACTAAAATGTTTATGGAAGAACTGTAAAAAATTATGGAGAGAATAATGGTGGGCAGGTGTAGAGAGCATATAGGAGAGAACTCTCCTTCTCCCTCCAAATTAAATTTTACAGAGATATAAATAGAAAGGAGTCCTCCTCTAAATAAGCCTCCCTAGAGATATATACATAATATAAGTCTATCTAATAGATAAGACTTTAAGTATCTTTATCTCCACCAAATACTATCCTATAAATAACTCTTAATATAAATCCTAACAATTATTCAAAATACTAAAATGTCTCTTGGGCCTTGTAATTAGCAGTCCATGCATCTTAATCTTGGGCCTTGATGCGTACATGTCTAATTAAGCTTCTTTTCGAGTATTTAGCTCCATATTTTTTTCGTTTGGTTAATATTATCTGAAAATAGACAATTAAACTTAAGTGAGGTAAAAACATATTCTTTCACCATTTTATATATATAAATATATCATTAAAGCTCTAAAATATTTTTAAATATCTATATATGATTAAACCGATCAACAATGAGAAAAAGTAATATATATTTTTTTATTTTATTTATTAAAATTTGAATAGTCAAAATCATACCATAGAAAATTCATACTCCTTTTTTGCAAATTTTTAATTTGGCACTAGTAATTTAATTTATTATAATGTATAAAAAATTACACATGTAAATTTAATTTATGCAGGTTATTATTGTAATTCAAAAGAGCAAAATTATTAATTAACATAATTGTCAATTAACTAAGTGCATTTTAATAGTTTGTGGACTATAAGTATCCTCATTGAGATTCAACTTAATTGGATTAATTTCAACTAATGTTGCGAAAAAAAGTAAAAATAATAAGTTTTAAATATAAATAGAAAAATATAGTAATTTTTATTTTTTTGTTCTGACCAATTCCTTTTCCTTTATAATTTTTGCTTTTCTTTGTTTTTCTATATGTGTTTGTGTTTAGAGGTGTAAAACGATCTGAACGATTTAAATTTTACTTGGATTCGACTCGTTAAAGTTCGTTCAAAAAGTATAATGATTTGAGCTTGATTTTATTTTTAAGAATTTAAACCGAGCTTGAAAAGATAAAAGCTCGATTCGATATGTTCATAAACTTTTAAATTCATCATAGATAATATATTATCTATAATAATAAAGAAAATTTTATATTTAATTAAGATACATCTTTTATATATATATATATATATATATATATATAATTTTTCATAAACTAAAGTTTGAAAACAATAAATGACATGCAATAATCATCTTTTATGATATATTTTTTCTTATTTTTAACATAGCAAAATATCTTTACTTAATTTTTTGAATAGGTTTTTTTTATCACTTTGCTCTTATTATCCTGTGGTTTTCTTTTTACTAATTTCATTATCAAAAAAATTTATTCTGTTTTAATTTATTTTACTTTTGCTATTCTTATTTATATAATAAAAATAAATGAGATATTAAAAAATATTAATATTCTAAACAACTTGAGTTTGAACAATGATGTGTTCGGATAAGCTTAGCTTGTTTTAATCACTATTTGTGTTTTAATTTTTCTCTATCAATGCCCACCAACTTTATAGTTACCATATTCTTGCTGAAACTCCCATAATGACATTCTCCGCCTAGAGTTATTTAATCTGAGTTAACATTTCTGGATTCATTTATTCAACTCATTTCTGTCTTGAAGATTATTGATTTTTTGACAATATATGCAAGAAACCATATTTATTATCAAGTGTTGATAAAGAGACAAAATTGCAAACTAAATCTTTTATTAATTTGATTTAATTACATGTAATATTTACAATTGATAATTCATTTAATATAAGTCTAATTTTAAAAGTTTAACTCTATTAAAATTTTAAATAGATAATAACTCTAATTTTAGTTTATAATATTTTAATTATATTTTAATATTATACTAACTATTAACTTAGTTTTGTTAAAATAATTTTTAATCTAAAAAATTAGTATTTTATTTTTATTTTTAGTATTAATTATATAGTTAATCTAATATTAACTAATTAAAAATTATAAAAAACTAATTATATGAGATCAACTTAAAGTAAGTTGTTATTAATAAATTTTAGTACAGATAATGTTGTCCAAATAAATAATTAAATTAATTATTAACTAATAAAAAAAACTCTAAAATATAATTGATAGACAGCTGATTGAGATTAAATTAGCTATCAGTCGTTGATTGTTAAGTCTTACCAAATAGGTTTAATATAGTTATTGAGTAAGAAACAACTAACAGCTCTATAAAATTTCTAAATAAAACACTCCCTAAAGGCTGCATGCATCATCTAATTATAATTGTGTTATTATTTGATAATCTTTGATTGTCTTTACATTGGTGATTCGTAAAATTATAATACTGATCATAAAATATCAACTTATATATTTAAAGTTACTTAATTTTGAATAATGAACTAAATTTAAATTTATATGCAATGCACATAAATAAATAAATATTTCTTCAACCAAAAAGATATTTAATTATTATCAATCCAAATAATGATAATAGCTGGGATATATGTTAGACATCTAAACTTAAATAGAATATTAGAAATAAAAGGCTTAGTTTTATAATTTTTTAAGGTGTTTACTATATTTTATATATTAAATTAAAATAAATTACTTGTGTATAAATCTTTAAATAAAATTAATTTCTAGTGAATTTTAAATTTTTGTAATAATCTATTAAATTTTTTTATTGCTAGCTATAATCAATATAAATTTTATGAGGTATAATAGATTAATTTGTAGATGAATTTACTATAATTTAAGGATTTTTTTATTATCTTAACATTAAAAATATTTATGACGATAAATTTAAAATATATATAATATTTTATTTTTTAGATGATAATAATTCAAGTATTTAATATTCACACGGAAATAAAAAAAATACTTTTTTCATAACAAATAGTCAACTTTTAATTTATACGTGGATATATTAAATTTATCATAAAATTTAAAAGACTAAAATGTTAATTTCTTTTTTCAAATAAAAAATAAAATGTTATTAATGGAAAACGAAAAAAAATAAACTAAAAGAGACATTTTTAATTTTTAATAATTATAAGACTCGCATAATAGAGTTAATTGATTATATTTTTTTAATATTTTTATCAACTAACTAATTTATTCTGAATATATTATTCTTTAATATAACAAAATAGTAATATTAATTTATTAAATAAATTACTACATTAATTTTTATTTTAATTATTTTAATTTATTAATATATAAATAATAACGAGTCAAATTATTATAATTCACGTTCGTTGCACGTGAAAAAAAAATTATTATATATAAAAGTACGAAATTAAAGAAATTAAACTAACTAAAATATTCTTATAATTAATTAACAATTACTAACTTATTCTACCATAATTCTATATGTAATTGATTTATTTTTAATTCTAATAGAATTAATTAGTGCTGTCACTCACTATATATAGGATACATGAATGTTGCCTAAATCACTTGTAGTGATTATCTAATTATTGCTGTATTAAGCTTACTGTTGTTGTTTATTTTCATGCCTGGCCAATTCAAATTAGGATTATTTAAATTTTGTCTTTTATATTTTTTTTTATATTTATTAAGTTTATAAAATATACAATAACACAAAAAAAAAATATTTATAAAATAGTTAAATATGTTTAATAAATATTATATATCGAATATTTCTATACTAATGAGTAATACCAGAGTATATATATATATATATATATATATATATATTTATATAATACCGAATAGAGAGAGTAATAGGTATTCTGAATTATGTAATTATGTTATATAACACATGCACCTTTTATTGCACTAAGAACAACATGAGAAATGTTATAAATGCTTGAAAAGCAAGTAGTAATTCTATAGCCACCAAAGAATTAACCACTAATTTCAGAAAAACAATACACAAATCTAAGAAATTGTTATTTATGAAAGTTAATGAAACCCATATTTGAAGAAATGTTACCCATCAACATGGAGGAAGGAGAGGTTAAAACAAAGACTAAAGGATACACTAAATGTTTTCAGTCATGAAATTCAACTGATGGATCAAAGCCGAGAGAAACCCAATAAATTAAACTCCATATCCTGCAAGAACAAAGCTAATTAATATCATATATGTAGCAGCAGTTGAATTTATTAGAAAAATGCCCTACTTCCATAGAACACCCTTGATCCATCTTTTTTCTTCTTGTCAACCTCTAGTGTATTGCTATGACTTTGAATCAGGTCTCCAGGATCTTCATGTTCAGGCTTGTCAAGATCCATAGGAAGTTTCATCTTGGCTAAAGATTCAGTAAACTGCTGCATGCTTCTCATGTACATGTCTACTATTTGTTGCTGCATTACTGACTGTTGTTCTGCTTCAAGGTTGATATTCCCTAATGGAGATGAAAACACTTGACTGAATTTAACAGAATCTATGCTACTTCCTTCCTTATTGCTCTCCTCATCTTTGCTCGAAAAACTCGAATCCTTATCCTCTCTTACTTCACTTCCTTTCTTTGATGTTGGAGTGTCAGGACAAGTGCTTGATCCATGATTAACTTCAGTAGTGACTGATGAATGACCCCCTAGAAGATTAGTACCTTTTTTATCAATGGAATCATCGCTTAAGCTAGTCGTAGTGGAGCTCAGGAAACCTGAATTCTGTATGCTACTATCAGTAGGAGAAGCTGAATCCCCTTGATTTTCTTCAGGAGAATTTGCAGTCATCTCATAGTCCACAATAAGGTTAGGAGAAGCACCAAGATGGAGAAATGAACCAGGTTTTGAACCCAAACCATCAAAATATTCAGACACCATTTGTTGATTCTCTCTAACAACATTGATGTCAGGAAATTCGATCCGCGAATACTCGACAGGATCAAGAATAACTTGTGATATTTTTCTATCCAGCAACACAACTTCAGCTGATATGGAAGCAGCAGGTGTTGATGATGAAGGATTGGCAGGCAAAGATTTGTTCAAAGAAAGAGACAATTGGACAGTACCAGCAGGTGAATGAAAGAGATCAGTTGAGGAAAGGCTATAATCTTCAGTTACTTTTCCTTTGCCAATGATTTGTGAAATTGGGACTAAAGCAAATCCCAAAAGTTGATCTTCCATGTAATTTCTAGCTCTACTAAGCATCCAAATCTCACATTTCAGAACTGCATCAAGTTGAGTGACTTTGATCACTAGTTTTTCATTGAATTCTGGGTTCTTTCCGCCTCCATTGATGATTCTAGTTGAGTGAGTCTCGTCTGGGTTATAAGTAAGAGAGAATTTTGCATACACGTCTTGGTTATCATAGATGCATATGTTATGAATATTCCTAGCATGGTGAACATATATTTCAAGAATCCCGGACTCTTCAGGATCACCATCCCCATCAGTCATTGTGTTCGAACTCGGATTGTATCGGAACACTCTAGCTTGATTGAAAGAATCCATTGCAAGAAAATAAATCTTTCTGAATTGGATGATTCAAGGGGTTTCTAAGATATATATATATATATATATATAGTGCTTGGATTTGGCAAGAAACAGAACAAGAACAGAGCTGAAACAGAACAAACTGATATAGAATGATATAAAAAGAGATCCTACACCTACTTGAATCTCCCTTTTGGAAACCAATGATACCTTCTAAAAGTATTAAAAGAAGAATGCATGAAAGCAAAGGCAAGATTTAATAAGAGAAAGAATGTTTTAGAAGGAAAGAGAACATAAAAGAACAGAACAAAAACAGAATTGTTTCAGAGAGTAGTAGTAGTAGTTAGTAGTAAAAAGATTGATTACTTGCAAAGCATTGAAGCTTTTCTTTTCTCCTCTAGTTTTTATATTATCTCCTTTTTGTATATAGGTTGGTGACACTATCAATCCATGAATTCAAGGAAAAGGGTCGACATGAGGGAAAGGAAAAAGAAAAAAAAGGTGAGAGAAAGAGTGACTTACAGTGGAAATGGGGGTGAGCTTGCTTTGTGCAAGTTGAAGAGGTGGGTATATGGGTAGTAGTAGGTGAGAATCAAGAAAGAAGAGAAGAAAATCAGAAGAAGATAAATGATGATGATGATGATGATGATGTTAAAAGTTGTTTTCATGTGCCCACTTTTTTTTGTTTTTTAAAAATTCACATGCTTCTCTTTTTCTATAAGAGAAGGATTGGTTGGGTGGGAGATGGATTTTGCTTTGCTTGACATTGCAGCTTCCACTTCCGGTGACTAATTTTGCTCCACTGAGCTAATTGGAGGACCCACTTCAATTATCATTTTTCTCCACCTATCTCCCTCTTTTAGATGCTCTCCTATGCTTCAACACAATGTAAATCACTACTTCAAGGCCTTTTGTTGAACAAAGGAAAAATGTAATAATGCATACAAATTAACTCCTGTTTAATTCCTTTGCATCAAGGGAAAAAGGAAAAGAAAGCTACATGTGATTCAACATTTAATGCATACTATTCCATCTTCCAAAACTAAGAAAATGTCCAAAAGAATTGCATGACTTTTTCTTTATGTTCAAAACCCTACTATAGTAGTGAATTTGTAGTCATGTTATTTGCTATGTTTACTGAATCTCCATTTCAAATGACAAGTTGAAATGATTGGCCTAATATGAGAAAGTGACTGAATTCTAGCTCATTTCTGTCTCTTCTCCCTTTCCAATGGTTAGGCTACACTATGGTATTTTTCATTATCTACACTATTATGTGCTGAAACCTTAACTCTATTTTGACAGGAGTTATTGTATATACATCTACTATTGACCACGGATAATGGTATAGCTAAGTTTTACAGTCTTGCTGTAGAAGAACTGTAAAATAATATGTTTGGTAATTCTGTTAGAGTGTTAAAAAAGCAGATTATTATTGGTTGTAACTTTGCAATATGAATGTGAATGGGATTATACCTAACAAACCAATTGATATTGGCTTCTCTGTGAATGTGAATGGAACTTTAGATAACAAACTTTTTTCAATTGTCACGAGGTCGCCCATACTCAATTCAACCAAACCCAAAGGATTCTTATACTATTTGGCCTCATATATCAATGAAATGAGGACTAATTGTTGGAAAATGCATGACAGTGACGCAATGGAAATTCTAAACATTTCACATTTCATGAAAATTAAAATTACAAGTTGTAATTGAAGATTTAAATTGAAAAAAGAAAATAGTTTTTCTTTTATGAATATGAAGAACACAAAGAAAAAGACTACAATCTTAGAAGAGCGAAATTCGATTTTTGATTGTTGATAATGTTTCTGTTAGAGAATCAAATTGAGATTTGTAATTGCAAATCCTCTAGATTATCTCATACAATCAACCTCAAGCAAAGCTATTCAATCTTTAAAGATGAAGAACTCTTTCTCCACTCTCAAGTTTTCTACTATGATAATATTGTTATAATAGTAAATATGTCAAATTATCTCTATTTTCTTTTGATTATAGGAGTAAAAAACTCTCCTACATAGTGTTAAAGATTCATAATCCTTAACACAGTTGTACAAACACATGTCATCATAAAACTCTTTTATAATGACACGTGTCAAACTATATTGACACCACATGTCAAGCTACTTTCTTAACACATGTCATCATAAACTCTTTTGGTGATGACATGTTTCAAACTGCTTTCCTAACACATGTCATCATAAAATTATTTTATAATGACACATGCCTAGATGCTTTCTCTACACATGTCATTATAAACTTTTTTATGATGACACATGTCAAGTTACTTTCATGACACGTGTCATCATAAAACCCTTTTATGATGACACGTTTCAAGCTGTTGTATAAATATATGTTATTACAAACCTTTTGTGATGACATGTGTCAAGCTCTTTCAATATATAACACTTATATATTATACATTATTATTAGTTAGACATTTACAGACTTTAACTTCAAAAGATGCTAGTGTTCCTACTCGAGGTACAAGTCAAGTCCATCGCCTTACTTGAGTTGATCTTAACATGTGTGACTTTTTAGGTTCATTATTAATTGGCAATGAGAATTTAATATTAAACTCTTTAATATTAATTAAAACACTTTAATCAACTAAAGAAACAATTAAATAATTGTCCCTCAATCGTTCCTATAAATTATAATTGATGTCTAGTAACATATTATAATTATCTAATTAATAATAAAGGCATTGATCATCCATGAACCCTTTATTTATGATTACCGTGTAATTAAATTCTTCATTGAATAATATCCCGATCAAGTGAGGATCATGGAATAGTCAAATCCACTAACTTGATTCTATGACCAAATCTAGGATACATCTCAACTAAATATGATTAATGCGAAAATCTATTTTCTATTAATCATAATTACCTCAGCCAATGATTTCTTAGTCAAGATGTTATCGAATTGCATAGGATATTCTCCTTGTTTACTCAAGGCAATGGATTCCTTGTTGATGAACACCTGCCTCCATGCATATGAAACTGGAGCCACTATCTGCAAGTACCTATTCTAGGTATGAATGAATATCTAAAGCATAAACAAATTCCAATTACATATTCAGGAGACAACTCACCTCAAGTCTGAAGATTAATTACACCATCATAACTTAATAATGAATCAGTGACTTGAGTAAATTATTCATGTGATTTGTTATTTCTTCAAATCATGTTCAGTCCACTCATCTCACAAGTGACCCATAATGATTAACTTAGTAACTCATACCAAATGGCATGAGACTCACCAACTTATATATATTAGTATCTCATACTAATCATAGGGTTAAACACATTATGTTGGTCTTTTGGATTAAAGATATCTAATATTTAATCTTACGACCAAGAACTATTTTATAATATTTATTCTACAAATCATCTGTCACTCATATTCTCAGCTCTTGAGAATAGAGTCTTTAATAAATATTATTGGACCCATTCAATAATTATATTACTACAAAAATGAATGATAGACAACTACCATTAAATAAAAAGATATTCATTACATAATAATATCACAATGTATGAATCAAAAAGCAAAAGTCTAATTGGCTTTTAGGATATACATTTAACGCTAATGACTATAATAAAACAAAAGGAAATATAAAACAAAAGAAAGAGGAAATTCTTAATGAAGCAAAAGAAGTTAATATCTGGAGAATAAACTGAAGTCTTATACAAGTAAAAAGAATTACATCAGTTGCTGATATTTAAAGACTCAAACATAACTAATTCTCCTTAAATGAAGATACAAGAAAATCCTAACAGATTTGAGTAGAATACTCTTTTATTGATATTTCACTATTTGACTGAAACTAACCCAAAAAATAGGAACAGAAAATGACTTGGTCATAGTAAATAAATAATAGCAAAATGAACCAAAAGAATGCATTAATTTATAAGACTCTCCCTTAGTGTATACTTACGGTTAACGACACCAAGAGTAGCTCTGAAGTTTTTGAACTTATATCTGCCTAGAGCCTTTGTAAATATATCTACAACTTGATTGCTAGTATGAATTCCTTTCAACTCAATTTCCTAGTTCAACACTTTTTTCCAAACAAAGTGGTGACGAGTTTCAATATGTTTTGTACGCCCATGAAAAATTGGATTGGAAGCAAGTTTGATTGCACTTTCATTATCACAATGAATTTGCACAGCATAATCAACCTTAGAAAAAATCTCTCCCATCAAACATTTTAACCAAATGCATTCCTGTGCAGCCATTGTTGCTGCCATGTATTGAAAGCAATGGGTTGCTTCTTACTGCACCATGAGACAACAGCTGAGCCAATATTAAAACAGTACCCTGAAGTTGAACGACGATCACTTGCATCTCCTGCCCAATCCGCGTCAGTAAAACCATATAACAAAAAATCACATGATTTCTTGTAAATAAGACCAAAATCAGTTGAACCCTTTACATATCGTAGAATTCTCTTGGCAACATCTAAATGAGGAGTTCTTGGATTTTGCATAAACTGGGAGATAACACTAACAAAATAAGCAATTTCTGGTCTTGTAATTTTCAAGTAGATCAGACTCCCAACAAGTTGCCTAAATGTTACAGCATCCTTCAAGAATTGCCCCTCTTCTTTGTTAAGCTTGAGATGTGATTCCATAGGAGTTGACATTTCCTTTGACTCCCCCATGCCAAAACACTGCAAAAGACTCTTTGTATATCTTCTTTGAGATATAAAGTATCCCTGTTCTATTTCCTCCACTTCTAGGCCAAGAAAACATCCAATCTGACCCAAGTTTTTTATTTCAAAACGAATTGATAAATCATTCCTTAAGCGAGAAATTTCAGCTTTATCGCTTCCGGTAATTATCATGTCATCGACATACAACAAAACCAGCAAATGTATTCTTGATTCTAATTTGATAAACAAAGTCAAATCTGAATCAGAAACTTTGAATCCACAAAAGATGAAATATTGAGAAATTTTACCATACCAAGCACGGGGAGCTTGTTTGAGTCTGTACAACGCCTTCTTCAATCGACAAACATGATTAGGAAGTTGTTCAGAGGCAAAACCTTGAAGTTGTTCCATTAAAACTTCACGATCCAGCTCACTATAAAGAAATGCATTCTTTACATCAAGTTGCCATAGCTTCCAACTTCTAAATGCAGCAAAAGAAATGACTGATCTCACAGTCACCATTTTTGCAACAGGACTAAAAGTCTCCTCATAATCAAGCCCATAGCTTCGAGAGAAACCACGGGTAACCAGAGGGGCTTTGCATCTGTCAGTTATGCCATCTGGTTTCTTCTTTAAACGATAAACCCATTTACATGTAATCGATGTGCAATTTTCTGGCCTTGGAACAAGCTCCCACATATCATTTTTCTTTAAAGCTTCAATCTCTTCTTTCATTGTAAGTTCCCATTCTTGACAGCCTTTAGCTTCATCATAACACACTAGTTCTTATTCATTCAGTGCTCTAACAAAGAAGCAAGAGGTTACACTACAGTGATTAAGTTGTACTTCATAGTCTTTAAGGTGACTTGGTTGCTTTGTGTCCCTCAAAGATCTTCTAATTGTTTGTTCACCATCTTTTGAACTTGTGGAATTCATTCTTAAGGCTGCTGATTCATCACTTCTTTTTGCATCTGCTTCAAGGAATATCTCCAAATTTTGTTGATCATCATCAAGCAAAACATTTTTATTGGTTGATTTTTTAGCTAAGTACAAAGATGATAGCTCATCAAATACAACAAAAGGAAATATAAAACAAAAGAAAAAGGAAATTCTTAATGATCTGGAGAATAAACTGAAGTCTTATACAAGTAAAAAGAATTACATCAGTTGCTGATATTTAAAGACTCAAACTTAACTAATTCTCCTTAAATGAAGATACAAGAAAATTCTAATAGATTTGAGTAGAATACTCTTCTTTTGATACTTCACTATTTGACTGAAACTAACCCAAAAAATAGGAATAGAAAATGACTTGATCACAGTAAATAAATAACAGCAAAATGAACCAAAAGAATGCACTAATTTATAAGATATAACCAATAATTTATTACATGTTGTTGACTTATTTTTAGTGCCCCATTATTTAAAACATTGGAATAAACATTTATCCAATTATAAATTTTTATTTATTTATTTCCAACTTATTTATATATCATTGATTATAGAAGCAATAAACTCTATTAATATGAATCGTCTATTAATATGAATGGACAATTAACTGAAAGACTTGAATTCGAGATCTCTTTATTCTTACAAATAAAAATACTAATTTGAAATTGTATAATAAAGGTATGTTTTATTTTATTTTATGTCTTTGGTTTTCTAAATTTCAAAAGCCACTTTTTTTATAGAAAAAAAAAAAGGAAAATAAGTTGATATTAACTCCTAATTGTTAACTTGATACATAATATTTTCTTTTCCAATTGTTGGGTTAATCTTTTTCATGACATTAATTTAAAATCACAAAAGAAATAATATCCAAGAAAATTTTGGTCAATTGTGTTGAAAGAGCAAATTCTAAAAAAAAATTCTTATTGAAGCATTTATATATATATAAGGAAGTTTCTTCAATAAAATGTTAAGAAAGTAGGTGGCAGGGTGCTTTCAGTGGATGAGTGTAGGGGCCATCCTATTGATTAGAAATTGAAGAAATAAGCACACATGCATTTCTAACATTTTACCTTTGGCACCTTCTTCACTCATTCTCTGGCAAGTATAAGGTTAATTTAGGTACATTATGTCTAGAATTGGACCAGAAGAGTCAAGTTTTTCCTTTTTCTTTTTCCTGATTTCTTTTTGTAACTTTGTATTTTATTTCAATTAAACACATTGAAAAGAATCACATAAAGCTAAAGAAACTCTTTCAGAAAATATATATATATATATATATATATATATATATATATATATATATATGGATGCTTACACAGTATTTGATTGAAATCCGTAAAATTTAAAAAATTTATTTAAAAAATTTAAAATTTATATACTTTAAATGGAGTGAAAGTTCTACTTAATCAAATTTGTGTAGAATTGATTATAGTTAAACTAAATTCTATCAAAATAAATAGAATTTCTAAATGAATTCCACATTAGTAGGTCAATACATTCTATAATATAAAAATATCTTTTTCAATTTTCTCGTTTCTATTTTATTTTCTCTTTTATATTTTTTAATGAATTTCAACTAAATATAGTATTAATTTAAAAAATATATATATTTAAAAAGATTTTATCATAATTTGCTCAACATACCTTACTCTCTTAACAAAATACAATATAATAGTTAAGGTACTACACGTCCTGAAGAAAAAGTCAAGTAGGTGAAGATCATATAAATGAACTTTAAATAATATGTCATATCGACAAAATATTTGTTGCATTAGTACCATAATATTTCTCCTTTTATGAATTTATTTGTTTATTTATTATTATTATTGACTTTTTATTCATTATCATTTTTCGTTTATCAAATATCTTTAATATTATTTATATTATTATAATTATTATTATATGTATTATTATTAATATTTAAAAGAACTTATTCTTAATTGAAATAATAGTATAACATAATAAATCCTTTTACTATTTACTATTACTAAATTTCATTTTTAGAAAATGGGCGGTTTGAGATCGAAACCGCCAGTCCAATTCTAAAAAATATTGAACCAGCCCTAAATCGGCCCCCTCTAATTTTAGTTCTCTTTAAGTTGATTTTGAGTTTGACCAATTTGTTCCGGTTTAGTTTCAGTTTCAAACCGACTCGTGGTCAGATCTAGCTCAAGTTGTCTTGAATTTCGATCAAGTATCAAATTAACTTATCAAATTCTGATATAAATTTTAAATTATTTTTTTTTATTTCTTAATCTCATGAATATTATCAAGTAAAATCCTACAAATTTAATAGTCTCATAATCAAATGCAATATCAGAAAATCCAACATTTTTCTATAAAATTTAAACTAAATTGTGAGAATTTTAACTTAAATTATTTTTTCTGAATAGTTGTTAATATAATTAGTTCTTGAGATATTATATATAAATGAATTTATGCCAATTATTTTATTTAACGATTAATAATTTATAAAGTAGTAATTTTAAAAAATTATAAACTCAGAGATAAAATTACAAAAAAATTTCTTAAAATTATATTTGAAAATTAAAAAAAAAAGTGATGAATCAATAAAACATTTTTTACTGATTAATCATTTCTTAAAATTCACTACAAAATGAATTTTCATAACTCTTATTACCATCTTACTCTTAACTCAGGCCTATTTCCATCCCGGCTACCCTATTTCAATATGCCAAAAGAAAATTCTTAGCTTTAGCCTTTAAGCTGATAAGCAGATTACCCCTTAATCTATTTTGTGATACTTATAAGGGTATATTTAATTAAGACTTTTAAAGACTTTGATAGAGTTTAAAAGTCGGGATGTATTTAATAATGACTTTGAAAAATTTTGTATAAGTTATGAGGTATTCAATATATACTTTTAAAAAGTCTTTAAAAGTTAAAGTAATATTCAATTACAACTTTTATAAAGTTTTTAAAAATAAATTAGTATTTAAAAAGTCATTAACTTTTTATATACATGAACTTTCATATACTTTTATTGAAATGCATTGTTATGAATGAAAATTTTCAAGATTTCTCTTTCACTTTTCGTCAAGATTTTAAAATTTTTTTTTTTTGAAAACCCATATTTCTTCTTTTCAAAATTTCTTACATTATTGTCTTCATTTCTCTTTATTATATTCTCCATCTTAAAAGATATAAGAAATGATGAAATTTTAAAAGCTAAAAGTTATTTACTAATAATACTTTCTTATACTCGCACATATAAAAAATACTTAAAAGATTTTTATTTTAAAAGAATATTTAAAATAATTTAATTTTAAAAGAGTCTCATAAAAAATATGAATTTAAAATGAAACATTAATGAATTGTTTTGAGTAAACATCCCACCATATATAGATTTTTAGATTTTATTAAGAAGATTATTTGGATAATTTCTTATTGTCACGATCCGATCTGTAGGCTCGTGACCAGCATTAGGGAATGGTTAGGTGTAAGGCTATCAAATCCCTTAGTAAGCCTAACACGCTCTTACTTAATCAAATCTCATATGATGCTACTGATGGTACAATCCACGGTACTGATTCACAATCTAACTTAACTATTCAATTCTACATATTTAATTTGGTCTGCCAGAAGAATTAGGCGAGACCCGAAACTACAAAAAATTACAACTGATAAGTCTACTATTTCTACTGCGGAGAATCTAAATTTTTACAAGTCAGTATACTGAATCAAACACGTCACCCGATTATGAAGGAGTCGAGTTGCTTGATAAAAGCCGTGGGAAGACTAACAAACACATATCTAAAAAACAGTAAAATTGAAACTGTAAATCTCGAGAGTGAGTTAAAATCATATATCCCAAAAATAATTTCAAACACTTCAATAACACATTTAGTGATTTGGAAATAAACATTATGTCATACAACAATATTCATGTCATGCCATGCTTAAATAAAATAAAATAAAATAAAATAAATATAACTTCACATACAACAGGACGGGGTACCACAGCAGAACTTTACTCTCAACACTAACATCTCGACTTTCTCATTCTAACAGAACTGGCGCCCAAAGAGCGAAGCTCGATCAAGGTCCTTAAATCCAGTTCAGCCACTTAATTATCATTAATACTCTTAGCCTTTCGGCTCTCTTACTCCAATAAGACTGGCGCCCAGAGAGCGAAGCTCGACTAGGATCCTTAACTCCAGTCTGGTCACTTAGGTTCCAAATAAGCCTGCGCCCAGAGAGTAATGCTCGACCAGGGACCTTTACTCCGGCAAACACACTCTACCAAGCCCAGAGAGCGATGCTCGACCAAGGCAAGTCCTAAACTTTTCTTTTTAAACTTACCAATTTACCCTTTCTTTCGTCACTCTCGGATCCATACTGATACACTCATCAAACTAATATGTTTTACTGTCGTCCCATCCTGTGTCATCAGACAATAATAAATTCAGTGATAAAGAACATGATATATATATATATATATATATATATATATATATATATATATATATATATATATATGAATAGTAATCAAAGAGTATGATATATATGAATAACAATTAAATGAATAATTTAAACTTACAATCATTTAATCGCAATAGCTATTTAAAATTACACGTGCATAGCATATATATGACTTTAACTCACAGCTTTGACGACCGCCTAGCTCTATTTTAATGCCTCGGGTGGAGCGAGCCAAACAGACGGATTATTTAATCATAAAAAATAATTTATCAATAACACTGAAACAATTGACAATTAACCCTAGATCTAGATTCCTAGGACTGACTGTCTAAAATCTCGACTCAGAAGAATTCTACCAAAAATCCGGCAGAATCTCCCCTAAAATATGGACATTTACCCTCCAGAAAACGGGTCCAGGACCTGCCAGAAAACACTTCAAATATTCTACAATTCAATATAACAGGAGTCGGGTCCCCAAGATTTCGACTCCGCCACACATCACAAATCATATCTAATGGCAAACAGTCTGACAAACTAATTATTTTAACTAACAATATATTTTCAAAAGCTCAACACAATTCAACAAATATATAAATTTATCAAAGAATTCTAAAATCAACGGGCCAGAGAAATTACCTAGACGTTTGATCGCTCGGTCGACTCGCCTCCAGCCGCCGGAGTCCAATCGACGATCTGAACACACCAATGGACTCGAAACAACGCGCTGATGACGATTCTCGCTTCTGATTTTCCGATCCGACCCTCGATCATCCGGAGAGATTTATGGACGATCTAGGCCGTCGATTTATAAACGGAGTCTGATCGCCACGAAACCGGTGCCATTGCGAAGTTTGAGCTGAGGGGAGTCTAGATATGTCCTCCGATCATCCATCCCTCGCTAGAGCTCGCCAGAAAACACCGCTGCCAACACCTCGCCGGAACTCCCTCCTCCGGCCACTAAAGTCGACGCCGCCACAGCCAAAAAGAAGCTCTCACTGAGGGAAGTCGATCGCCACCAGAATCAGCGGCTACCATCGTAGGAAACGCACGCACGGCGGTAAGGAAGTTTTGGCTGCCTTACTCCACGCTGGCCATTGCCGACGCCACCGTAGCCCGCTTCTTTCTTCTTCTTCCTCCCTTCCTTTCTCTCTCCCCGATTCTTTTCTTCTTTTCTTCATCTCCATATCGACTTTTGGTCCCTGAAATTTTCTTTCTTACCTTTTGGTCCCTCAACTTTTTTAATTACAACAATTTCGTCCAGCAAAATTTCCAATTAACCCTTAAACTTTTTTTTAGCCTTTCAATTAAGCCCCTAACTAATTAATTTGGGCAAAATTAAAATTATTGAAAATATATAATTATATATACACCCTTGCTTTTAAATGTAAAATTATCAAAAAGCCCTTACCGACATATTTATTTACAAAATACCAAACATACAAATTTTCATTAAAACCCCATATTAATAAAATTATACTTTTAATCCTTATTCTAAAATAAATTTCCAATTTAATCCTAGCACACAATTAATTTAATTAATCAATTTGCTAAGATACCCTTTTCCCCAACAATTCTTTTATAAAATATCCTTTACAATTTCTTTCATAACTCTTAAATATAGAATTTAATTAAATATATTCATTTGAGAGAAAATTTTGAATAACCAAAAATATAATTTATTTCTCAAAGAATTTACTTAATTAATCTCTTAAAAATTCAAACTAATAGGATATAGAAAATAGCTCCTTTATTTGTTTAGCATTAAAATTCAAAATTGTATTTAAATCATTCTAATTAAACCAAATAAAAATAAAATTAAAATTAATTTAATTAAAAACTCATTTATTAATTATTATTATTATTATTATTATTATTAAAGGAAGATTCTGGATATTACACTTATGTTGGTAAGCATAATTATCGGTTTAAGTATTTATCAAATAATTTAGTAAGCGTGATCATTATTAGTTTAAGTATTTATCAAATAAATAATAAATAAAATATAACGAGTGGGACATAAATTTGGTGGTTTAATTGGAGACAAATTGTAATATAATAATTTTATTTTTAAAAAAGTATTCTCTTGATAAAAGAATAATATTCATATTGTGAGATAAAAAATTTAAAATTGGTATGAATTTAATACAACAATGAAACGAAGTCTGTTATTTTATATATAATATTATTGTGATATAATGTCTAAAATAAACAGAAAAAATGAAAAGAAAAAAGTGAAATGATTAAATAAAATAATAAATAAATAATAGCATATGAAAATCAATAAAAGTCTATCAATATCTATAAAAGTATTTTTAAGTAAAGTTTGTGAAAGTCATCTATTAATTATAAACTCTATAAAAGTCATTAAACGCTATGTTGAGTTGTGTCTAAAATCTAAATATACTAACTTAATAAAAAAGAATAGCTTAAACACAAAAATTTATAAGACTCAATGTTATTACACACCGAAAAGCACACATATTATCTTCAATGTGGAGCAGAAAATACAATCACAAGAGGTTTGCTGAATCAAGATTAATAAAAACATACAAAACACTTTCCTAGATCAACTTTCTAACTCATTTAGCAAGTGTTCTTGAATAAGCGATTCGGAATTAAAAAATCTTTCTTCCAGAATAATGCAAAGCCAAGCCAACAAAAGAAACCAAGTCTACAGCTAAGCATCAATTGCCTGACAATGGCCTGTGAACATAAAACGTTTATAATGTACAGTTAAATCAGGCTGAAAGCAGCCATGATAAGATCGGAACCAGATTCTGCAATTAAAGATGTGAATCAAATTTTGAATGATACAGACAGCAACCCTGTAAATTCCACCATCCTAACCAAACTACCATGTCATTATTTTCACAAAGTTGAGGAGATACTGTACAAAGACCAGATTATGGTTTCTGGATTATGAATTACATACAGAGGCACCGAGAGAGACTCACTTTCGCCCAAACCTTGCCAAATGCTGTTGGTGTTTTGCTGCGGCTGCCTTGTCAGCAGCTTCCCGCTTAAGTGTCCTCTTTGCGCGTCGACCCGTCCTATCCCTTGCAGTTTCTTTCTTTTTAGGTTCGGATGATGATGAACCAGCACCAGAATCCTGGACGTTTGGTCTATAAGCTGGCCTTGCTTCTTGACGCCCTGACCTGACATAACCATTGTCTCCCCACTTCCGATTACCGATACGAAGGTTTGACGAACTGCTTAAGTAGACATCCGCTAGATCATCCTCATCGTCATCGTCATCATCCCCATATCCATACACATAATAATCGTCCAAGTCATCATATGCATCTTCATGACTCTCCACAATCAAAGGATTAAACCACGCAGCTCTAAGAAGAAGACACACACTCTCCTCAAACATGTAATCCTGGATGCTGTTGTTACAAATCAACAACTTATTAAAATAAAATACGAAAAAGAAATAACCTAAAAGGCAAGGAAACTGAGTGTAGATAATAATAATACAATCTGAATTCAGGTCACACTTTGTGGGGTTTTGTGGATCACGAAGTTAATTATTAATCCAATTTATAACTAATTGTTCCCACATGAAATATCATAACAAATTACTTTGTTAGAATGAAGATCCGAGTGCTACCTGCCATCAAGTGAACGATGAACATTAAGGAACTCAAATGGATGTTTGCACTGAGGGCAGGTTGGTTTCTGACTGTATGTGGCCCATCGAAGGATGCACATCACACTGCATATAACAGACAACACAGCCTGTGAATGCCGAATTTTGTATTGAAATAAGAAAACATTATAAAAATGTTTCTCGACAAAACCAATTAAATGAAAAATGTTAATTTTATCAATATTTGCATCATACTAGATAGGACATCGCACATCATACTGCACAAAACAGACAGCAGAGAGAGCCCATGAATGCATGACTTATGACATCACCAATTTAAATAGCAACTATTGATTTATAAATCACATGTAGCATGGTCAACCAGGACTCCAGTCAAGCTAGAAAAATATTTTACTAAACATGTGGGCGACATAATTATATAGCTTAATCAAAGAGAAAAAGAACTCATTCATAATTTAAAAAATTGACACAAATCACTGCTTCGACATACCAGAAAATTACAAAAGTCAGGGAACCTTACAAGTACACTGCTTGATAATTCATACACCACACAGATTTTTAAATTCACAGAGTTGGAGATTATATCATCAAATAAAGAAACCCAACTACCATGGAGGAGGAACTATAACACAGTAACTATACACAAATTAGTAGCAACAATTTCAAAAAGGAAAAAGCATAACTATATTTACTGGCATAACTAGGCCACATGACAGCCAAAATTTCAAACTTCAGGGGCCATTTTACAATCAAAATAAGCAGGTTATAGCTCCTGTTTCAATTTCAAATAATTTGGAGCACACTGAGAACTATAGAAGGACCCAAAAGGTAGTGAACATACTTTGAAAAGCACACATGAATAGCAACTTTAGAAGCCATGACAAGTATTTGGACTTCTAAAAATATTGGTTAGTGTATGTGAAAAACCGGATTTTGTTTAAAGAGGGGCCTTTTTTCAAAAGCTGGTTGCATAATCACAATGGTATTGATTATCCAAACCAAAGTTCATCAGATAGACTTGTTATACTGAGGTGCTTTTACCATCTAGTAATTCTTGTCCAATCATGTAAACAAACAAAAGTATATCATCACCTCTACCATCACCAGAGATGATAACATTGAATGCACATGTATATAGTTTTGCAATTTTATGTATAAAAAAACACTAATCCATTGATCCAGAATCCACAATTTGGTGCCACACCTCCACTTAAAGCGCTAACATGCGTCTTCAAGGAGCAAGACACCCCTAGGTTAACTGACACCTATGTAAACGGAAAAGGAACAGAAATGGAAACAGCAAAACATGGAAATGTTGAAACTTTATTTTTCAAAAATGTAAGAAAAAAAACTGCAGGGAACATATGTGTGTGTATGTGTGTGAAACATAAATATATCAATGTATCAATGTTAGTTTTATAATAAATTATATATAAAATATTAATTTATTAATTTATTCGTATATAATTACCATCGATAATCGATAGATATTAAGAACAATTTAAGAAAAATAATAAATCAAGTCTTCAGAAAAAAAAAGAAAAAAAAAAAAGCATCTACAAAATTCCAAAGTAATAATTAATACTAAAAGTCAAGTCTTTCAGTACTACTTTCTCTTCTTACTTTATCTTCGATTTTTATTTTTACTTGAGGACGGACATTTCTGATTCAGAAACAGGTTCCTAACTTGGTTAAACTACAGAAGAGGCCCCAGAATGTTTTGGAGACATTTCCGGAAGTTTCCATTTTTAAAACGTTTCCAAAACACCGGGGAAACTATGATTGGGTGGAGTTCCGTGCATCATAGAGTGACACTAGTAAACAGCATGATCACTTTAAGTATGCAGGACTAGGTTCAAAGCGAAGACAAGAGCAAAAGATATTCAACGGAGGACAGCCAAAATGAGTTACTAGTTAATTTGGATATATTATAGGTTACCAAAGAAAAGGCATATGATGACTGGTAAGTGTTTTCCAACCAGCTAGTGGTCATCACACATGACATGTCAAATTAGTCGAGTACCTTCCCCAATAAGCTCGCATGATAAATAATCAAAAGCCCCACAACCAAAAGTACTCACACACACTGCATGTTTAAAATACCCTCTTAATCAATAAATGGTAACCGATTTTTCCAGCATAAACCACATATACAGCATATAGTTGACGTTCTTGACATAAAAACACAACACAAAACAAAGTTTCTAGCATGCAAAGGTGGACAGTGTTGTTAGTTCCTAAGGAGGTAAACCCATAAAACAATCACAAGCAACCTATTTTTATCACTGGTGGGAACAAGACAGATTAAAATAAACATACCTCTTTCATTAAATTCCAGCAACCTGCCCAGATAAAATTTAAACCATGGTCTCAAAACGCGACAGCAAAGAATGAAGTTTTTTTAATTTACTCCTGAACTGTGAGGCACAGTATAAGCCTCATAGCATAGATGCAAGTCATCACAAAATTCTTAGAAACAAATGTAACAAAATTAGCTAACGTGTCAATAAAAAAATTGAGAGCAAAAAAAAAAAGAACAGAAGAATATAGTAGCAGCGTAAAAATAAAACAAGCAACCAGCATCCAAACTGCTCATAAGCCAAATAAAAATGTCAAGTAGCAAATCCTACTTTAAGTTCATTCCCAAATAATATAAAACCCACGCCAAGCACCAGCCAAAACAATAATAAAGAAGAGAACTCAAATCATAGGTCTTAAGCAAAAAAGGTGCAATGAAGTCCAAAAAACATGAAAAGGATACAACTAGTTCTAGGGCAATCATGAAGTTGAAGCAACTTTCATTAGTTTTTATTCCACCTTGTATGCAACACAAGTATGGAAATCACCTTTAAGGTACATTACAGGACTCCTGTTTGTTATGCTTTACTAAAATATAAGAATTTAAAATTCCTTCCAAAAAATTAGATCAATATACTAAATTGCGTTAAAAGTAATGTTGCAACAGATCCAAGCCACAAACATAATAGCTACCAATTCTAATATCACTTCTACCGTACACAGCCAGATTGTTACTGAAACCAAATGCATCATGTTAACATAGAAGTATCAAGAAAAGTGATTGATAATACTAACCAATAGGCATGCTCGCAACCTTTGATAAGAGCAGTTTCCTGAAGCACAATCTTATCCAAGCAAATGGCACAAACACCACCATGATTCCCACATGGATTTTCATGAACCTTCACCTCAGTCTGCACTTCTACCTGAAATCAAAATCCCATATTAATAAAATATCTAATTTAGGAGTAACCCTTTAATCAACCAACATCCATTTCAAACACCAATCTTCAATATTACAAAAACTTTCAATCTTAATCTTATACCAAATAAATAATTATTTCATTAACTAAAGATTAACTTACACAAAACCCAGATACTAGAATTATAACATTGGTCCCATCACTTAATTCATTTTGTATTTTCAAGAAACAACAAACCCATATGATAAAATAAAATAAAATAACCCAACAAACAGATCTGCTTCAAAAAGCTAGAAACACAATTAAATTCAAAAAAGAAAAAGACCTGATCTTGAACGGATAAATGGGAAAGTGAGTTGGGAAGTTGTTGTTGCTGTTGTTGGAGAGCATCAATGTTGATGAGTGAAGTCATGATTGATTGGTATATGATTTAAATCCAAGAAAAGAAATTAAAAAGGCCTGGTCTTGGTCTTGTTCTTGTGCTTCTTTCTACTATAAGAATCTAAATCTAAGAAAAGTTATGATCTAAAATCTGTACAAAAAAAAAAAAACAATACAAAGATAAAAGAAATAAAAGAATAATTCCTGTAAGATTCCAGAATCCTGGAGAGGAAAAGGAGAGAGGACCCTCTTCAGAGGAATTAAGAAAAGGCCCCTAAACAGGAGAGGAGAGAGGGATCGATTGTGGCTGTGGATGTTATCAAATTTCTATATATTTTTCATTTTTCTTTTAATTTTTGCGTGTTTCAATTTTCTAAGTTGGAATAATCCTACTGTGCCACGTTTCTCTTTATTATTATTATTATTATTATTTTGTTTAGAGGTACCGCTACCGCCTATCAGTCTGAGTCGGTCTCTATTTTAATTGCACCGTCTTCCAAATTTTTCCCAGTAATTTTATTTTATTTTTGATAGTTTAATTTTATAATTATTTAAATATATTTTCTAATGATAAGAATAAATTTCAAATTAAACTTTCTGTTTTTTATTTTTTTCCTTTTGGATAAATATAAACTTGTAGTCTCGAAATTGGAGTTTTGAAGAGGCTTCCGTAGATAGTTGTATTTCTTTTGTATGACTTCCAATTTTGCAACAATTTCCTCCTTTCTAAAAACACAAAAATTATATCATTAAACCCCATCAGTATATATTACCCCCTATAAAGATGTATTTAATTAAAATATTTATAAGTTTTACATGAATTAAAATTTATTAATTTTTATTAATTTTTTATAGAGTTTAAATAAAAATATTTTTATAGATATTAATGAATTTTTATTAATTTTCACATATTATTATTATTTTTTATTTTAATTATTTAAAATAAATTTAATTATTTTATTTTTATGATTTTCTTATTTTCTGTATTTATTTTGAATATTATTTTACATAAATTATATCCGGTCTCATATTTTATATATTTCATTTAAGAATATTTTTATAGATATTGATAAATTTATATTAATTTTTATATATTATTATTGATATATTATTTTAATTATTTTATTTTTAGTATTTTTTATATTTATTTTAAATATTATTTATATAATGTTCTATGTAATTTCATATATAAGTGATGGATTTTAATTTATTACGTATCGAATTTATATTATTTTTAAATTTTCTATCTCATGTGTTTTTTATTAAGACAAAAAAAATTTTAAAAAAAAATATCATTATCACAATATATTTTCAATTAAAACATCAAATTCATATTATATACGTTATATTTTATTTATTAATTTTTCAATAAATATTTAAAATTAATAATATTCACGCTTACCAATTATTTGATAAATACTTAGACCAACAACAATCACGCTACCAATAAATGATTATATAAATAATATTTTTAATAAACTTTAGAAGTCTATATATGATTGAATCGTTTGCTCAAAACAATTCACTAAATGCTTTATTTAAAATTCATATTCTCATGAGGATCCCTTTTAAAATTAAATTAAAAATTCTTAGTTAAATCTTTTAGTAAATAATTTTTACCTTTTGGGTTTTATCATATTTTTTAAAATAAAAAATATAGTAAAGAGAAATGAAAACGATAATGCAGGAAAATTTGAGAAGAAATATGAGTTTTTAAAAAAAAAAAATCTATTAAAATCTTGAGAAAAAGTAAAAGAGAATTCCTCACAAATTTTATTTATAACAATACAAAAAAATTATTAAAAAATATATAAAAATCTATATCTGTAAAAATCAATGACTTTTTGAATACTAACTTATTTTTATAGATTTCACAAAAATTGTAATCAAATATTCTCTAATTTCTATAGACATTTTTAAAGTCTCTAAAAATTAATATTGAATTTCTCATGACTTATAGAAAAGTCATTTAAAATTAATATTGATTATAGCATAATTTTTAAATTCTATAAAAGTCTTTAAAAGTCTTAATTGAATACATTTTACTATTTTTTTCTTTAAAAATGGTTGACCGAAATATTTTTATTTGGAATATTCTATTCACATGTGCATTTTATTTCAAAAAGAATATTAACATCGGACTCCAATTCCTGATTATTGAACACTTTTGTATCAACAGTGTTCCCTTCTTTCTCTGAACAAGAGGAACAGTTTGCAGTCTTCCTAAGTTTCATCCTAGTTTTAATGCAATTTCTCGTCCTACCCCTACATCAGTGATTATTTTACTTCCTCTTTTTCTACTGGTTGTGCTTTCTTTACTATCCTTCGTTAAGGTTCATTTAATGGTATCCAATAGTTTGACACATTTATTATAGCGTAATGAGAATGATTCATTAGATTGGTCTCTGGAGCTTAATAAGGATGTAAGAAGGACTGTTAAAGCTATTACTCTAGTGCTGATGGGTACAGTTTCCAGAGAAAAGAATTATGGAACTTTAGGGAAGGTTTCAACGTCCAAAATCTCAATCGGGATAATACCTTCCTGTTCAAGTTTGCTAACAAGAGTGACAGGAGAAGAGTAGAGGATGGGGTGCCCTAGAATATTCAAAGAAATCTCTTGGTTCTTAAACAATGGCCAATTGATCAACCTATGGAGAGAATGGAGTTTTTAAAGGAAAACATGTTCATGGCCTTTCTTTGGATTGGTTAACAAAAAAGAATGCTAAGGTTATTGGTAATACGATTTTTATTGGATTTATTGAGGTGGACTTTACCCTGGATAACTCCATTCATTACGTAGAGCTTACTAAACCTCTCCCTCTTGGCTTTAACAACAAGAAGAGAAGGCATAAATTTATGGATCAATCTTCAATTCGAAAGACTTCCAAGCTTTTGCTAGAAATGTGGATTGATGGACCGTCCTACCATCGGCTGTCAAACAGCAGTATGAAGAGTTGAACAAGGCCAAAAATTGGCATGCGTCGCGGATCCGAGCGGAGATATACCTATAAGGGATAGGAAATTCCATGGCCGACCTGGGAAAGCGATTGTTGTTCACAGCGGAGTAGATGATCAGCAGAAAACGGGGGAGATGCGGTATCAAGGAAGGGACTTCTATGATTACTTTGTTTAAAAAACAAAGTAATTTAATTTTGGTTTAAACACCATTGATCTCTAATTAGCTTAAATCTTATTAATTAAAATTTATATGTAAAGATAACTCGCAACCAGCACTATAAAAATTAATAAGTTAAATAATAACATTAATTTTTTTCGTAATCGCAAAAATAATTATAATTTTATAAAAAATACTTATCCTATTCATATTTTTTGAGAATTAAAATAATTTTTGATAAGTGTTATTACTTACTAAAAAATGAAAGATATTATAAAAATATGATTACTTTTACAAAGTTGGTAAATTTATAAGAAATATTAAATTTTTTCGTAATTACAATTTTATTGCTAACTTAAAAGAAATGACAATCTTTTTATATTTTTACTAATTAAATTTTTTTTTTTGTAAGTATTACTACCTTCGAAAAAGATTATATGATGAAAATATGATTACTTGCATAATTTAATAATTTATGAAATATTTGGTAAATTTATGAAAAATACTAAATTTTTTTCGTAATCGTAAAATTTATTGCTAATTTATAAAAATGTTAATATTTTTCATAGTTTTTTGTAATCTAAAATAAAATCTTAATAAATTTTAAATGTGTATAGATTTTTAATACTATATTATGTTAGTTTAGTGAATTCCTATTCTAGTTAGTAGCGTGTTGTTGAGTTTAAGCTTTTTGAAGAAAATTTTGTATCTTATTAAGATGGAAATGGTACAATATATATCAGTTTGATACAACAAAATAATAAGAGATAAATCTAGACTTACAAAGATAGAACTGAATAACAAGAGTAGATGACAAGTTTAGAAAAACACAAAGTAAATACAAATGGTGGAGCTTGTCACTTAACACCCCTGGGCAAACCTATAAGCAAAGCAAGTAATGCAATTTGTCATGGAGGAACTGAAATCGTTGTTTGCCTAGGGGTTTAGTAAAGAAATCAACGATATGATCTCCTCTAGAAAGAAACCTCACTTCCATAAAACCAGCTTTGATTTGTTCCCTAACAAAGTGATAATCTAGCTTAATGTGTTTGGTTCAAGCATGAATTTGTAGTTAAACATGTTGCTCTAATATTATCACACCATAAAATCACCTTATTCAAATAAGAAAATACAATTTCTAAAAGTAATGATTTTAACCATAAAAGTTCTGCAGTTTCATTTGTAATAGCTTTGTACTCACTTTCAGTACTAGAGTGTGTAGTGGGTTGCTTCTTTGCCATCCATGATATCAAGGACTTCTCCAAATAAGTTCCAAAACCATTGGTAGATCGATGAACATTCGAACATCCACCTCGATCACTATCACTGAAGCAATGCAACTGAAAATTAGAGAACTTTGAAAGATATCTAGGCAAATGCTTTACTACCTTCCAATGATGACCGGTTGGAGCATGCATAGATTGACATAGACAATTCATCGTAAAGAAATATTTGGTCTTGTCATAGTTAGATATTGTAATGCTCCCACCACCCTTCTATATTCATCACCTGATAATAATAAATAACCGTTTGATTTAGATAAAGGTGGTGTAGTTGCCATCGGTATTAAGCAAAGTTTAGCATCTTCCATGTTCGTTTTCTTTAGCAAACTCGCAATATATTTCTTTTGAGTAAGAAGAAGACCATTCTCCAAATGATGTACTTTAATCCCAAGAAAGTAGCGTAATGTTCCATGTCTCTTACAGGAAATTCCTGTTGTAGTGTTTGATGTAATCATTCACTTTTATAAGATTAGATCTTGTAACAATTAGATCATCAACATAGCAAAGCAAGAAGAGATGATTATAGAGCCATCATGAAAATAAATAAGTTGGCATCCACTTTTCAAGGAATAAGGCCTTTGAGAAAAAATTGTTCAATCTATTCAACCACTCCTTTGGAGCATGCTTTAAGTGGTGACACTCCTCTCTCATAATCTAAAGTGAAAGTATTAATGTGGATATGAGAAAACAAGAAAGAGGTTAGATGGCCTTGACGCATGAATAGTTATAGTGCGACGGGACGAAACCTGATAAAATATTATAAATTTCACGAGGACTTCAGCTATGACATCCAAAGTAAATATACAAATGGAATGATTAATGAAAAACTATATGACAAAATAGTATTTAGTCTAGCCAATACTTAGTAATTTTTTTTTTAAATTCAAATTTAATGAATGAGATAGTGATATGCATTTTTTCCTAAGTTGCTTAAACTAGTAATGCAACCTAAATTTCTTATACCAATATAGATTGAAGTAAAGATGGTGTTTCTAATACATTTAATCTAAAAAAATTTGTAACAAATATTATTATTAAATTGATATATGATGGTCAACCAATAATAATAACTAAAACTAATAAAGATACGAAGGTAAAAAAAACTCATTAAATAAATAAATAATAAGGTTCAGATATAAGTAAAAAGCTAAACTAAACACTTATGGAAATTAGCATGATATATTTAATCCACTGGCCATTGTAATTTAAATAGAAAGACATAAAAATAAAGCAGAAAGAAATAAAAGCTCCCTCGAAATCCAGGAATTCTTCAAAATATGAAAATGATTGATTCTCATTCTTCACTTATTGAAAAGCTTCTTAGATCTACAAAGAGTAACGAAAAAACTAAAGCTAATTGTTTATGGAAAATGAACTGTAGAGAGTTGCAGAGAAAGGAATAATGACAGGTGCAGACTAAACTCCTCTCCCCCGTCTTATTTAACTGATCTCCACTACTCGTAGAGATTTCTTTTGCAAAGTCCTTCTTCAAGCATAACACCATTAATAGTTATCTTCTTAACTATCTTAACTAAAACAAATAACTTAAAAATAATTGTCCATAATTATATAATAACTAATTAATTTCCTTTTGTGGGTCTTGTCTTTTTCGGCTAGGTCTGACAATTAGTAGTCACACATCTTTATTCTGAATCTCAGCAGTGACAGTCCAATTTAAGTCCATTTATGAATATTTAGCTCAAATTTTTTCTTTTTAACTATTAATATATGAAATTAGATAATAAAGCTAAAATGAAGTAATAAACACACATTTTCACATATTATGTATATAAAATATATACTAATAAATCACTAAAACACCTTAAACATAATATCAACTTATCATTAGGTAGTTCAACCATTAGGTCATATAAATATGACTTAATAGTTTTAAAATTTTTATTTTCAAAATTTAGATAATACAAATTTTATAATAATAATAAGATATCAAAATTAATAATTATTACCTAGATATATTAAAAAATATTAAATATATAAGACCAAAAATAAAATAAATCATATATCATGTAAAATTTATAATTTATATAAAAGAAATATAAAATACTACTGTGATATAAGACATTTTAGTAATATTAAATTTATGAAATTTATAAATGTTAGTATAATTAGTTGAAAAATAATGTTGGTTTAACTCTAAATAACAATTATTTCTTTTAAAATTTTTACTAAAATTAAAATATATTACAGTATTATTCCATATTTTTTATAAAATTACAAATTTTATATGATATGTAATTTTATTTTTTTATTTTAGTTATTTAATAGTTTCTAAAATGTTATTATCAATAACTCTTAATTTTAAAGATTATTTTTAATAATTAAAGAATATTTCAAATATATTTGGAAAATATTAAATTAAGTAAAAATATAATCTTATATGAGTTTGGATTATTTAGATTTTTAATTATTTAACTATTTTTGTTAGATAATAAAATAAATGATAATTTTAGTCTAATTTTATAATAAATTAATTTTATAGAATTTGGTATTTATCTGAAACTTAAAGATTAAATTTTGTATATCAATTAAGGTTTTTAATTGGAATAAATTAGCAATTTTTACTAAATTATTGAATAAATTTACCAAAAAGTTGAAATATGAGCTAATTGTCCATCGATTTCTAAGTCCAGGACAAATTGGCACTTTAACCCTCAATTAAGCGAAAATAGGTTAAGAAAACGTAGCTACGGTTCATTTCATTTCATGTATATCAAAGTTCGGCTGGACTCGGGTGGATTACAGCCCTACCAGCAAGCGCCATGACATTTCACTGTTAAACAGTACAGCGACTCTTTCTCCTCTTTATCTAATCTGAAGTTGGTTTTTTTCTTTTTCCTATTTAGACAAAGTGCAAGAAATTAATAATGGGTACAGCGGAAAATCAATCAGAGCAACTGGAAGCAACGTCTGAGAGTGTTGATGCATTGCTCGAGGTACCCTCTAATCATTTCTTTTGGTCCTATTGTTTGACGGGTTAAATAATAAATTGTCAATTTTCTTTTCATTAACAGGCTGCTAGATATGATGATATTGATGACATTAAAAGCTTAGCATCTTCTGGGATTTCTCTTGATTCCAAGGATTCTTTTGGCCGTACAGGTTATCATTCATGTTTCTTGTTCTGTTCTATTCTTCAAGCATTTTCCTTTTTGCTATTTTATGGCTTTCTTTACCTTTATCTGTATTAGCTAGTTGTAAATTTTGTTCATTCTTTAGTGTCTATTTGTTTGATAATTTAATGGTTGCTCTTAAGTTTTTGTGTGCCTAAGTAATGAGTAGAGTTTAATGCTTTGATATAGTGTAGTTGGATTTAAGTGTTTTTGATAACAGTGTAGTAGTGTTATTTCTGATGCTGCTGTTCAAGGAGAAGCAAGTTGAAGAGATCATATAGGTTAATGAGGTTATAATCTTGGAATTGATTGGAGAGATGGGCATAGGAAAAAAATGATTGTATGGTTAACATATCACATAGTTGTATATGCTTCACATAACATGACGCATTTTATGGATTGTGGAAGTAATGTACTCGCATAATCTTTTTCAGCTTTTTGACATTTTTGTTCATTCTTAATTACTTAACTTAATATTTTAGCCCTCCAATTTGGAACTTGAATGAGGCGCAGAGCATGGTGTTTTTCTTGAATAAGCTTTGCCAATGTGGTATCGATGTTAGCCCCATGGCTTGCAATGGAAATATACTGTATTGGAACCTGGCTACTGATATCCCTTCACTTAATTGGAGAAAATCACCTTGGACTGATTCATGGCTTCTTACTCAACTTTCCAAATTTCAACTAATGTTGTAATGAGTATGTTGTGATATAGGCATCATAAAGCTATAGAGAAAGCAAGTATAAATACTTGAAAAATTTAGAAGCTGTGGTCTAGATTTTGTACTAGGCTTATTTGGGACTCTTCAGTTTGGAACTTGAATGAGGCGCAGCGCATGGTGTTTTTCTTGAATAAGCTTTGCCAATGTGGTATCGATGTTAGCCCCATGGCTTGCAATGGAAATATACTGTATTGGAACCTGGCTATTGATATCCCTTCACTTAATTGGAGAAAATCACCTTGGACTGATTCATGGCTTCTTACTCAACTTTCCAAATTTCAACTAATGTTGTAATGAGTATGTTGTGATATAGACATCATAAAGCTATAGAGAAAGCGAGTATAAATACTCGAAAAATTTAGAAGCTGTGGTCTAGATTTTGTACTAGTCTTATTTGGGACTCTTCTTTTAAGTCATAGTTGGGTTCAGTATTACACTTAACCGACTATATTAGTTATTTTTCATTATTTTATGATCAAGAATTAAGATTTTGTTTAGCTTAATTTCTAATGTTGTAGGATAGTGCTGATGCCTTTAAACTTATTTTGGGTTATCTATTTCTGTAATTCTTTTGATCATGTATAGTCTTTAGAGAACTGGGATAGTGTTGACATTCTTTTATTTTTCATCATGTCCCAAATTCGTTGAGAATTGAAATTAGTTGTAGGTTTATTACAATGCTTCTAATGATTTTCTGATCAATGAATTTGAAAGAATTTTTGGGTAATTATGTTGCTTTGGGTTGTTTGATGCATTTGTTGCCCTAGATATGTTGTCAATGGGATTTGAGTGCACACGCTGAAAAAGTACTGATATCAGAAAAAGGATAAAAAGGAGGCAGAATTGTGAAATTCTTCCTACAGTGCATATAAAATCTACACTGTGAACAGGCTCCAGAAATTGTTTTTCTAGTCTTATTTAGATACGCAATGATACCCTTTCACTTAATTGTCCACATAAAGGCTCAACCTTTCTCCTTTGAACAATTCTAAGGTGCTTCTGTTATATCAGTAATAAGGATATGGAAACAGGAATAGGAACAGTCTCTCATTATCACTTTTGATGTTTCTGGTAATAAAGTTCCTTTTGCATTCCTGATTTCTCCTTCCTAGTAACCAAACAATGCAATAATGAGTAACTCACATCTCAGCATATTTTTCATACATCACCTTGCTTATTTGTCAATTATTAAGCATTCCATCACAATTTCTGTAGTTACTTTTATCTTTGCAATATCTCATGGTAAATGAAATTTACAGGTGACCATGATAATAACAAAGGGTAGGGTATCTAAGAATCTCTACTTTAAGCATTAGCACAATAAGAAATGATCTAAATGTTTTGATATGCTTCTGGATGTTGAATTGCTGACTGTAAATTTCATGGTTGAAGCAGGACAGCTGGCCTTTAACTTTTTAGTTCCCTCCTAAATGAAGGATACATTTAAATCTTAAAAAGTTGTAGTTTCTTTTATGGATTTATTAGGCTAAATAAAAGAAGAGAGAAATGAGCTAGAATGGGAGAAACTGCAGCCCATTACATTTGCTTGACCACTTTGATGACAATGACCATCAAGTTTGCAATGTTTGCGTACCTGCTATTTAACCATGTTAGGGTATCACTAGAGTCATTACACATTCTATAACAGCCATTGCATCTCATAATAGTTATCATTTAATGCCAGTCAATGATTTCTGCATTTAGTTACTAATTGGATTTAGGGAAAGAAGAATAGTTTGCTGTGATAATTGATTATTTTAGTGCTTTTTGAAATATGATTTCTGTATTCTGTTTGAGTTCTGCATGGTTCGGATGTTCTGACTTTGTTCTACTGATGGAATTGCAGCACTTCATATGGCTGCTGCTAACGGGCATCTTGACATCGTGGAATATCTTATCAGCCAGGGAGTGGTAAGACATTCATCTCATAATTTTTTTTTCTTTTTTTCACGCAATCATTTTTAGACAATAAATATGCTATTGTTTAATAGTTTATTTGTCGGTGTACCTAAGACCTTTTGTTTTCTGGTATGACAATTAGTTTACTGTGCTTGCATGTCAAGCTGACTTCTTGGTAGCATACGCAATCTTTGAATTATCATGAAAAGAAAAGTATCCATTTTTAAAGTTCTTAACTTCATTGGCCACAGCCCAACTGACGGGATGTATGTGTGGGTTGGGTGCTTCAGTGGCCCTTTGGATTATATGGAGCCTGATTTTGGAATGTAAGTGCAGAATGTTACTGAATCAAACATACATATATACAGATATAGAATTATTGTTTAAAGCTTCATAGAAGCTTATTGATAACCAACTTAATGCTATAAATGAGTATGGTCAGAAGTTGTTTGTAAGTTATAGTTGCTGCAATATATCAGAATCTAAGATAGATCATTAAATGGAAGAAGTCACCTTTAAAAGATAAGTTCTTTTCAGTGTTAAAGGAAAATACATATGTGCTTGCGTAGCCTTCTCTAACTAATTGAGAACTCCATTAAAATTTAGGTGGTCTTTAAATTCTAACCGCCTGGAAACAGAACAACTTTTTTTTCCTGGCTTGACTTTCTATCTGTATATTCCTGCTACAGGTAAATTAACTGCAATATCTGTTGAAATCCAACACAAATATCATGGTTTCCCATGAATTAGGAACATTGGCACATATAAATGGATTATTATTAAGAATCATGCCTGAGATGGTTTTTCTGGATGCTTAAAAAATGAGCCATGCACTCTCAGTAGTAGTCATGGAAGTAACAACCTACATGGCTATATTGGCCTTTTTGAGTAATGAAATTTGTTCACGTCTGATTTCTTGCTGTCAAAAACTATGTTGTGTATGGCGTGTGTATCACTTACTATGATTTCTCTGTAAAGTAATGATAGCAACTGGGCAATGTTGCACCAACTTCATGTTATCTTGTAACAACTGCTTCAGCTGTATATTGGATGCTTAAGACGATATTTATTGCTTGTGATTTTCCAAATAGAAGGAAGAATTATATGAAAAAGAATGTTGAACCCAATACTTATACCAAAAGTCCAGGCAGCATGACTTAATTATGCCCGTGTTTCACCATAAATTCATTGCAAATTCATGATTATGCGGTGGTTCTTATAACAGTACCATCATCTTCTTTAGCACACCATAGTGAACCTTATATGTAAATGCTTTTGAAAGACCTGTTTAATTTTGAGAATGTCTGTTGTGCAGGATCTCAATGCATCTAATGAGGAGAAGAACACAGCTCTTCATTGGGCCTGCCTTAATGGTCATATTGAGGTATCACATTCCCTTTGTGACATAATTACTGGGATTTAGATAGATAAATAAATGGTGATCTTTGCAGGTGGTTAAAAAGTTGATTCTTGCTGGAGCAAGTTTAAGCCTTCTAAACTGGTATGCGATTTTAAACCTGAAATCTGCACTCTCTCTTTCTCTCTCTCTCAAATAACTACTGAATAACTGGATGATTTTCAGCCATGAGCGGACTCCAGTGGATGAAGCTGTTACCCGAGAAAAAATGGATGTTATTGATGCAATTAATGCAGCTGTGGCCCAACTGGAACTTGCTGGTGTTCAGGTTTCCTAACGCAGCAACTTTCTGGTATAAAGCATAGTTTGATATTCTCACAGGTATTGCTAGCTTGTAATCTCTTTTTGGCTTACAACTGTTTGTTGATGCTTTCAATTCTCGGCCTAAGCCATTTAAATTAAATTATAATATAGTTTTAGCCCATCAAATTATTAAATGGTGATTTATACAGGATGTCAAAGAAGGCAGGAAAAGGTAGTTTGTTCCGAGTCGGAAGGCTTACTTTGCGAAGAATTTTCTCAAGTGAAGCATCTTGAATTATGCTTGCCACTATATTACTGATGCCAATGGAGGAATAAAGGAAAAGGTTGTCACTCACACTCATCAATCTCCCAAGATTCATCCTTTGGGCTCTTTTTTGCCTAAATGTTGGCTTTACATTGTAAAGGTGCAATGCATACTCTTTTAGATAACATTTTGTGTGATGAGAATTTTCTTTTACTGATAAAAGTAATCTTTCCATAGGAGGATTCATTAACACTTACTGATAAAAATTTTCTAGTTTCTGGGTTTGATTTTCCATTAGGAATCGATAGTTTTGTGTATCTTAAAAAAAAAAAATACTATTTTTTGAGTTTTTTTTTTCCGATTTACGGTGTAGTTTTTTTGTTGTTTCATCAAAAAATATTACGAGAAAATCAAAAATCAATCAAAACTGTAAATTAAAAAACAAAAAAAAAAACTGTACGGTAAAAATTTAATTTTTTTAAAAATATACTGTAAATTTTTAAAAAATAAAAAATAATAGTATTTCTAATATTTTTTTGTAAATATGATCGAAATGACTGAATTAAAAATGAATTATTCATGAATCATAAAAAGATATAATTAGTAAATAAATTTAAGCAGGTATGGATTAGTAAAAACATTAAATGTTAATATTTTTAACTTATAAGTTAACTCATAAATTATGAATAAGCTGAGCTGTTGCAGCAGCCGTGAGGCCGATTCCTTGAGGTATTATTTCTGTCGGTCATGCAGAGAGGGACTGCAGCTTGCCTTAGAGCTTAGTCTGCCACAAGGATCAGATTGTGTTCATGTTTTTAATTTGTTAAACAATGGTTTATCTTTGTCTTTTACCTGTTTGAGTTTGATTATTAAGAAATGCAGACAACTGTGTTCTTCTTTTCCAGAACCGGTTCAGGTTTTTGAGTATTTGCTGCAGCTCATGAAGCCGCTGCTTTGCGATCCGTTGTGATGAACCGGTTAGGCGGATTGGTGTTTGTCCTTTGTGGCTTGCTCGGATTCGACTCTTATTCAAATGAGGTTATAGATTTTCTTTCCGAAATGGTATTCGAACGAGCTTTTTATCGAGCCGCAGATTTTCGGATATCTCGTATGCTTTTAGCTTTTAAATATTTAAATGTGAAAATACAAATAATTACTTTGGTGACCGATTGTAGAGGATAATGGGTACTTTTATAAATCTATTGATACAATTTCTTAGGAACTTCATTTTGGTTTCATATTTTGTTTTCATAAATTAAGTGGGGATTTTCAATGAGGCAAATTGGACAGTTAAGTGAATTGCTTTCCCCCAAAAAATAAAAGAAAAGGAAGAAAAATCATCAATTAAAATAAAATATGATTTATTGAATTAACACTAAATTAATAAGTTTTTCTTTTTCGTGAAAATTTAATAAGTATTTTATATACTTCGCAGTTAATCAAGTTTATGATTTTATTTTTTTTATAAAAAGAAGTTTATGATTACTATGCTTTATGTGATATTATTATTATTATTATTATTATGTGTTTATCGATGAGATTTATTTTCCATCAACGGCTAGGAGACAGTTTGCAAAGTCATAGTTCACCCTCGTGTATATTCTAATTTTGTTTGTGAGCGAAGTTACTCACTTAAATTATTATTACTATAAGAATTAAAATGATTTTTTAATAAGTTAATATAAATATAATATATTTATTAAATATATTTTATGTATCTTATTTTACCATATAATATGAGTCCATGTATTGTTATATATTTTGCAATTTTAATAATTTGACCTTAGAAAAATCTAATTTTTAGATATAAAATTATCAAACATTTAAATTTATTCTTACTTTGTTTTAATAAGCCATTGCTAGCATTCATTTTTGTATATTTTATTTTTAATTGAATAATCATTTATTTATCTAAAATCATATAATTATAATATTAAATTTTATAATTATATAATAGAATAAGATAAGCATGCTGATAAATAAATAAAAATTAATGTTTTACTTTTTATATTTTTTTAATCTTATAAGATAATATCTTTAATAATAAACTAAGAAACAATAAAATAAAAATAAGAGAATTTGTTTCTTCAAGTAGAAAATAATAAGGAAAAATGATGGAAAGATTAGATAGATTTTTGAGATAAGTACAAAATAGTACCATTTAATTTTACCATTTGACAATTTTTAATATGTAGTTTTTTCTGATAAAATAAAATATATGGTAAAAAAATCTTGATAAAAAGTAGTATTTTACCATTAAAGAGTATCGATTGGAAAAATATTTAGCCATCTTCATTCTGATCAAGCATTATTATCATATTAATTCATGGTTTAAGGATTCATTAACTTAACTAGATCGATTTATCTGTCAAACAATGATGTTTTAAGCTGTTAAGTTCTAAATTCATATTATCAAACATGAGTAATATAATAATGATGACTAATTAGAGTGAATATAAGTTAAATTTAGAAATAAAGACCGATTTGGTTGATCTTGTCGCTCGACTTCAATTTAAAATTTTTAAGGACATTTTAGTTTAAATATTTTTATATTTGGCCCAATTAGATCTATTTTTTACAAAAACTGAGTCAATGGACTACGCACTTTTAAAAAAGAATGGATATAATAAAAAATTAAAAATCAAGATTAATTTCTTATATTAAATTAAATTATTAAATTAATATATATATATTTAAGTAAAATATAATATAAAAAAATATTGCTTTTTTTAGTATTCTTACTATTTCTTTTCCTTGTAATAACGCTGAAAGAGACAACTATGCTGGTGCCGATAGCAGATTTCTGCAGAATTATGGTGGTAATAACTATTTATTATTTAATTATATAACTATACTAAAATTATAATTATTATTTTAAATTTATTAGTTATATTTATTTTTATTTCTTAAATAAAATTAATTTAATAAATATACAAAAATTTAAGCTAAAAACATATAAATTTGAAACGGACTAAACTGAGCACAAGTGATAAGGTGACTGACCAAATTGAACTTTATTTCTTAAAATTTACATTAAAATATAATAATACATGATGTATATTTTGATAAAATAATTAGTTTAATATATTAAAATTAATATTTTAAAGTAATTCACTTACAGAGATTAGTAAAATATTGTATAAGAGATTATATATTATGAACAAATGAATTAGTACATTAATAGAATAAAACTAAATATTTTATATTTTATTCTGACCTCTTATCTTTAATTTTTATAAAAATTAAATTCAACTATATTTAGGCTTTTATATAAATAAATAAATAAATATATATATATATATATATATATATATATATATATAATCCTAATAAATTAAAGTTTTTAATTAATAAATTGTAGTCATATAAACTTTTTAATTAATAAATAGTTCCATTAATAAATTATTTATTAACTAATTCCAATATAATTATACATATATATATATATATAAACATAAATTTCTTTTTAATATATACTTATTTTAGACATATAAATATTATACTAATAAATAATTATTTTATTAATTATATTGTTAATTTATTAATAAATAAGTTATTTTTTAGTTAAATAATAATTCTAATCCCAAAAATAATATTTTAATTATATTTAAAATATAATATTAACTAATAAATTATTTTCTAAATTATATAGTGATTTGTAATCTTAATAAATAACTTAGTAGTTATATTTTTAATAGTGGTAGTACATATGATTAGAAAATCAAAGAATATTTTTGATATATGTACTGTTTCTAATATATAAATTTTTTTACTAAATATGTATATTTATTTTTGATACTTAACTATTAAATTATTTTATATTAATATTATTTTTTAATTAGATAATAATTCTATGCTATTAAATGAAATTTTAATTATAGTCTTTATTATAATTAATTTTAATCATATTCCAATTATATTTATAGTTTTAATTTTATATATAAATAATCTTTATATTTATTATATTAATAAAATTTTAAAATATTAATAAAAAATATTTTGAGTTATTATTATTTTTCAAAATGTGATAGATAATTATAAAAATATTAAAAAATTTATTAAAACTCTTTATAAATGCAATTTTTCTCATATTATAATATATTGAAATAATAATAAAAATTATGTAACACATATTTTTAACAACATATTGAGTTACACTTGTTTCAGAATGAACATTAAATTAACGTCCACCATATCATCTAACTATTGAATTTTTCTAATTAATATCATACTTATTACATATAATAAAATTAGTACAACAACATTAATAATAATAATAATAATTTATTTTTATTTTAAAATTCTATTATTGTATCAACTCATTACCATCATCATTACCCTTGCCAAGTTTGCCATCGCCACCACCATCAGTAGTAGCTACCGTACTGTTACCACCACCAGTTGTTCATTGCTGCTGCAGCCACCTTCGCCACCCACCACCATCGTGCATGATCACCTCAACCACCACATTATTATATATCATTGCTACCACTATAAATATTATAATTACAAGAGAAATTCTCTACATTTATTTCAATTTTCGCCATTATAATTGTGAGTATAATGAGAGGAAAACATCACACCTCTCATTATATATATTTAGATTACTTTTTGTTATTATAATTCAATGCTCTTTTTGAGTAAAAGCCTAGTTTCCTTCACGTTTTTTTTATTAAAAAAACAACATATATATTTTAGTTTTTAATTTTTTTTAATTCTTATTTTATTTCATCGATTATATATATAAGAGTCCTTGTTCTAAATACAAATAAAAACATAAGAATTCAATAAAATAAAATAAAAATTTAGATACTTAATAGAATAGAATAAGATCGAAAAGTTTAAAGACTTAATAATAGTTTTACCTTTTTTAAATTAATTTTAAATTTTTATTCTCTTTTGATTATAATTTTAAAATTTTCAAATATCTATTCTTTTCAAAACCAACTTTTTAGAACTGCTAAGAAAACTCAATTTCTTCAGAAAAGTTTTCTCTAAAATTGTCAAGAAAAACTTTAAAAATGTCTAAAATTACACATTTGAAATTGGGCATTCATGTATCTCTTTATTGATCACTAAAATTAAAGGGAATATGTTTGACAAGCATTGCTCAATAAGAAATGGGTTATCTCCAAACTTTATTTTAATATATTCTTAAAGTCTAGGAGAATTGTTTTCATAATCCTTAAAAAGTATATATATATATATATTCTCATCATGTTTTCTAGAGAATAAACATGACCTAATGCATGTTCTATGGAAGCTAATTTATTATATATTAAATGAGATTTTTCTTTTCAAGATGGAAACCTAATCAGTTTTGTCCACATCCTTGATTAAATTTTAGTACAAGCTACCTAAGCTAGGGATTAGGGACATAATTACAGATTCTAAGGCACACTTATATAAACTATAGTATATAAGTAAGTGCACTTGAGCACTAAAAGTCAGGCAAGTATAATAATACTACAACAAGAAAATTTTACAATTAAAAAAAAAAAATCATGTTCTTTTATTTATTTAATGTATAGACCATATTATATATAATAAATAAATAAATAAATAATACCAATGTTTATGAGCACTAAAAGTATCAATTATACCACCATCATAAAAGTAACTTTTAGTATTAAATTTATTATTTTTGTTATTATTTATTTAAGTATATGTTGGATCCATTGAGCAACAACAATGCAAAATACACCTCCTTGTGCTTTGCACAGGTTTTGGCTCTTATTGTTAACATCATTATGGGTGATCTTTTCTCAAACAAGTTTCTGAAAGGCTATTTGGTTTCCACTTTCCATTGCTAATAATTATTTATTTGCTTATATTATGAGATGTTAAGAACCCACCAATCAAAATTATATAAGCCAAATCAACTGATTACTTTTTTCTTTTTAAATTTTATTTTGAAAGTATGATTACCTTTCAACTTTGAACTAATATGTATAAGCAATTATCTGATATTGTTACTTAATTAGCAGGATTTGCATCCCTTAGTAATTATATAAATTATGAAACAATATCTATTACTTTTCATTAATATAAATTATGATTTGTTTATATTTTATATACTAACTTAGTATAATCTTGAGACCTTTACGGATGGTAAAATACCATCTTAAGAATTTTAACATAATTGTATATTCAATATTTGAACTCGAAATATTAATTAAAATAAAATAAGAAATTTATTATCTCATTCACATGTATTTGAAACTTATTTTTCTGGAATCAATAAGCATATACAATACATAAAAAGATAAGTCTTGCATCATTTTCTTATCATAAATTAAAAAGAAAAGGGAGAAAAAGGGATTTGTTGCTGCACTTTTTAAAAAAAATAAATACAGATGTCAACCCCAAGCAAACTGTCTGAATCCCATAATTTTCTTTGCGGGGGGAGAGGCCTTGGCCCAGCAGTGGCACATCAGTTGCGCCCTTTGATAAAGAAGATAATAATATGATGAGCTGCTGCCTGCTGTTTTGGGGAATCTTTACTATTCAACTTTGTGTCTGTTTGTTCAAATTTTGCTAAGCAAATCTATCATTTAAATGGACCATTGCTTCTATAATTGTGTCAAATACCTCTTTGTCCAACCCCATCCACATACTTCATTCTCTCTCTCTCTCTCTCTCTCTCTATATATATATATATATATATATATACCCAAACAAAGCTGAAGTAATCTAGGAGACTTGGAGGAAAAAAGAAAAGAAAAAGAAATCTAGTTTGTATGTTTCAGTCTTATTTTAACAAGTTGAAAGCTGTGAGTAATGTAGGTAGATGGAAACAACAAAATGCATAGGGTAAATGACTGAAATAATTAATATTCTTGCCATAAATGAGGAGAGCAATTAAAGCTGGCTGAGAGCAATCTAGTACAGCTTTGATGTGATGACACCACCAACTATCTAAGAAACCCTTTTGCTTTTGGGTGCCTTTCTCTTAAGAAATGACAAAACAATAAGGATACCTAAAATAAATGTTTTAGGATGCACATCTAGCCCTAATGCAACCCTAATATATATATATATATATTTTAAATATTCTCTTATGTGTATTATACCTAATATAATTGGCTAAACTATATAAATAAAATTTATATTATTATTTCACCGCTAAATATATAAATATTCAAAACACGCATGATTATCTAACAGTTCGATGTAACAAACGACCAGTAGCCACTACTTTTCTTTTGTCTTAAACTAGTTAGCTAATGACATGGATTAAGTTTGAATATAGGGTCATAAGAACTTTCAGTTATAATCTTCATTCTAGTTCTCTCCATATTTGCAGCAACTTAAGGTTTCTGATCTACCTTTCCGACCAATTCACTTACTCCATACAAGTGGCAAAAGAATTTTTTTTTCCTTTTTTTTTATAAACATAGATAGCCAAAAACAAAAAAGAAAAAAGAAAAAAAAAAAAGAGAAGAAGAAAAGAAAGGAGATCAAAGAATCACATTCACTTTGGAAGAGTGGGACAAGAACTAATAATTAGGAAAGTAGAATCTCTGAACAAGATTTTGGGCTCTGCATTAAAATGAGCATTGGAGAGCAATATACATTTCAGGAAACTGTCACTTTGGAAATTGAGGGGATGACTTTTGTTTCACACAAGTGCTTTCTGAAACTCCTGCCACTCAAACAGTTCCATTATAATAATCATCCCACACTCAGGAAGATGCCTTTTTGTTTATGTCAAGTGGGCATTGCTTGTACAGATTTTCAAACAAACCCAAAAAAAAAAAAAAAGTAACAGAACAAAGGTAAAATCTTTACCCTTTTGTTTCCTTCTTTTCTTACCACCCTTGAAACCCAAAAAGAAAAAAAGAAGACTAAAAATTTGTGGACGACGACTTGGTGCAGTTTTTGGGTACATGCAGCTGGAAATTTCAATGTCTCTCCAACAATTTTAAATGCTATATGTTGTACTGCTGTACTATCCAATCAACCCTGTAAATTTTGTAGCTCTAACTTATGGAAATAAGAAAAGAAAAAGAAAGTTGCACAAAACTTGGAATTCATGATGATGCTATCAATTTCAGTATGCTTAAATAGTGGGAAGATGCAATAACTTTAGAAGCAGAAAGAGGGAAAGGAAGCAGCTTCTTATGTATAGAACTTCAATGCTTGTAAACATTGCACACATTCTTTTACTTCAATGTTCATAGACTCAGTTTTACCAAAAGTCATAAACCCTAAGGCATGTTAAAAGTTGTTCACTCACAGGAGAACAATTTGCCAAAAATGTTTCACTAGAATTGCACTGTCAACCAGTACCAAAATGACTGAATATCAAGCTCTAGCCTGTCTTATTTGATCAATATATCAGCCAATGAGCAGATCTAATATAATGTTAACAGACATCTGACAATTTTAACAGCTATGCTCTATTTTTTAGAAAAAAAAATATATTTATATATAAAGGAAAATGCTCTTCTGTGAAAATTGAATCTCTAATTCCATTAAAAATGTTGGCAAACAAACAACAAAATAAACAAAATCATAACAAATAAGCTAAAAACAAGTACAAGACCTTGCAATGAAAATGCCATCACATGCATATGATTGATCTTTGATGTAACACATAGGACATAAAACAATGCTGGCATGTTATGAAAAGTCTAAGCAAAATTCTGGACTATGTCAAGAATATTATGCAAACATATCCACAAAGTATCTGTAACTTCAAACAATAAAAAAGAACAATGCATATAGTATGCAGAAAGGATTTATTTGGCCATTGAAATTTGAAGTAAATATCTGAACAAAATCTATCAATAATGGTGTACCAACAAAGATTTAATAAGAGAGTGCACTAAGAAGAAGCTTCCATAACCAAAAAATAATAAGCAGAAGCAACTAATGCTACAGTCACATAAACTAACAAAGGGTATAGCTCAAGTGGTCAAGGTATGCTGTAGCACATGAAATATTGGAAATTCTGATTGAGAATAATTTGAGAAGAATAGTGCAAGTCTTAAGAATAGTGCTTGTTATAAATTTTCAAGAGTGGACAACAAAGCAACCAAATATGACAAATGATCTAGTCACATCAAATCAAGTCCAAGATTAAACTATTAATATCACACATCTTATGTACACAAAACAGACCATAGAAATGAACACAAACACCACATATAGTATGATAAATATATAACATTCAACTGATTCAAAATTGGAAGAACTAGCATACTGCCTTCCACCAGCAGCAGTAAAAAGTACTATCAGGAAATGGAACAAGTTGGAAAAAATGAGTTAAAAAATCATGGATGTTACTCATTTCCCTAATTTGTTCTGGATGAACAAGTACCAACAGGAAATGGAACAAGTTGGAAAAAATGAGTTAAAAAATCATGATGTTGCTCATTTCCCTAATTTGTTCTGGATGTACAAGTACCAAGATTGTAAAATTTTATACCTAATCTTAGATGTCTTTCTTTTGATCGCAAGCTATGACTTAAGAACCTAAGCTATGTTACTTACGGAAAATTATGCAACAGTTATCCTATCTCCAATCCTTTAATCACAGAAAGCATGGTCATAAAAAGTAATTCAAATCATAAGTTCTGTTTAACACCAAAGATTGCAAAACCCACTTGTCAGCAAACAGTAGTTATAAGCTTGATCACTGTCCAATAAAATATGTATACAAAAACAGACAGTGATCAGTATTGGTGGATATGTGCTCTTATTGCACCCTAGATAAAAGCATGAGTAAGAAGCAAAAGAGAATTTTCTTTTGTCCTCGTAACCAGGACATAGCATATGACTAGTTGCCCAGGAATAAAATAATATAAATAGATCACTTGCAAGAAACTGTCATTTATATGAAGAAGGTATATACACATTATTATAAATGTGATTTGCTCCACTATTCCTGCAAAGAACTCCCATATGGAATTGATTGACATGACCCCCATACATGCATAAGCATACTGTGAAACAAGCTATATTCCATAAATGGCAGGAAAAACCTTTATCATCACCCAACATGGATTTTTGGAAAATGCCAGAGAATAGGGCAGACAAGTTATATCATAAAATTATGGATTAAAGAGCAAGCAACAGATATGGACACTAATGTTAAAAATTATCTCCGTCACTGCACACATTAATCTGTCAGCTAATTAGTGAGCATACAATATCATCATGTGCTGGTGCCTGTCATGAAAATAGGCAGTGCTGTTTTCTGCAATATACACAAGGAGTCTAATAAAGTTGTTTTGTTTTAAACAAAATAATGAAAAACATAAAGAACAAAAAGGGGAAAGAAAGGTTGCAACAAGCTCCAATGGGAATGTCTATATCCCAGGTTCATGCATAGTTTGGCATGCAGCATATCAAACAATAACATTAAAAATAAGCAATGTCAAAAAAAATGATGATGATTCACATGACAAAATCTATCAATTCATAGAATAAATGAAGAGATCCAATGGGAGACAACATGGCAGTGGGCGGAAAGAAAAAGCTAAGCAAGCATTACATACATGCATCATTTAGTTAATCCACAATAATCAACATTTGCACAAAAATTATAGCAAAAAGGATAAGTCACACTTAAATGAAGAATCTCTCAAGGAATAATATACTATCATTACAAGCCACAACTAAGAATTAAAAATCATCACAAAAAAAGCACAAATAAATAAGATAAATGAAAGATTAAGAGCAATGGGGAATATAAAATTGGTTCAAATATTCCATACATTGGATACACACAACAAACAGGAACAAAGAAAAACCACAAGAAGATGGCGATAGTAAATTCAGTTTATCAAAACAATGGAGCAAGTAAAGAAGCAATGCATCATCATGAATTAACATGTGGGGCAAAAGATATAAAAATGAGGATAAATCAATGTTTCCAAAAAAAACAAAACCAAAAACTGCAAAGATTAGAATATGATATGATTTAGAGGTAGAATACATGGTCTAGTACTTAATTTGGGTGGGAAGCAATTCCAATACAAGGATAGTAAGAAGAAGCAAGTACACCATGTGTTGATGAATGCATGCAATTGCAAGGTTGTCCCTTATTATAAATATGTTATGAGGAAGTGAAGTGGTCTGAAAAGGACATCCATGTATTGCTCTTTCTTGTTTGGCAATAAATGATGGTGACGTTGCAACTACTTCTCATGCTAAAGTCTAAAGGTAAGCAATAATGATGGATTCCACATTTACTGCTAGTTGATGAAGAACCAATCTAACCGAACTAACCCAACAGGAAAGATAAAATGGTGCAACAAAATGTTAGCCTGCAACTCATGACAGTGTATATGACTGCAATAATACAAACGATGGAACAAAGAAGTGAAGATTCAGCATAAATAGGGAAATTTCACAACAAAAACAAACCATTTATGTCTAAAGCTAGCATAAGCTGAACAGTGAACACGGGCAAGACAAAATTACAACACATAAAAAGCTAAGTTTCATGCCAAAATGACTTTTGATGATAGATAATACTTTACACTGTAGATCTCACCTTTGTCAAATAAAATTCCGATGAACAAAAAGAACCAAGGGAAAAAAAAGAAAGAAAGAAGGCTACAACTTCAAGAAAAGCAGACTGATTTTATCATCACAAAGTTTAAGAACTGATATGTCTAGAAGATCCAACAAGGATTTTTTCAGCTTTTATTATCTATCTTTTCTCTAAAATTTTGATACAGGGAGATACTCTAATAGTGAAAATGCAGCTCCTTTGGCATGTGATGATCCTCTGAGTGCAATTACACAAGTAAAATAGATATAAGGAACAAGAAAACCACAACCAAGAAGCTGAAAATTTCAAAGACATAAGTTAACAAGATACAAATCTAGAAGAGTAACTTACCAATATCCTATTGATAATAATTAGCCAACATAAGGAACATTAGACTAGAAATGTCCATAAACCTTGAAAAGTAAACCTCAGTTCATTGGATTACCATAGGCTGAACCTCCAAGCAACCCTCCACCAGATGCAGCACCATAAACATCCGATGGATCAATAATCGGTGAAGATGAGGCACCATTCCTTCCACCACCATCTCCACCACTGCTAGCACCACCCAAATGCAATTCTGATATGTTAGGGAAACCATCTCTTGTTTCAACTCCTTGATCATATAAAAACCCTTTAAAAACATGGCCGCCAATCTTTACCACAGCTTGGTATGCATACTCATCTTCACCATCATCCATTGCTGTCACTCTAACACACTTGAATACAGCCGGTGCACGTACTTGCCCTGGCAATGCCTCCTTAAAACTCACATCTGTAACAAATTCAAGAAACCCTATCAAAAAAATTTTATACAACCCTAAACCTTTATTGTATAATGGACAAAAAATAGAGGGTTAAAAAAACACAAAAACCTTGATGACTGGAGCTAGTATCAAAGCTTCTTGGAGGAGTAGTATTAGAAGTAGAAGTATGAGAAGTAGTGGTAGTTTGTGAGTTTAAAAGTCTAGGTTTCTTGACACCAGAAGTAGACACAGATGAGCCAGTACCACCACCAATAGCTGTAGATACCATTAACTGACGCTCTCTCCTCCTTGCTGCCGGTACCCATGTGCTCTTCACGTGAGTAGCACAGTCATAACCACGACTTTTACAACAGGTCCTGCACCTTCTATGGGTACAATCTTTCTTGGCTTGGTTACCACAATCTTGGCATGATGTACCAGATGAAGCTGAATTAGCACCAACAACACCACCACCACTAGTATTGTTACCACTTTGAAGCAGATTAGCTGAGCAAGTGTTATGATCAAGAATGGAACCAGTGGTTTTCTTTATATTATTATATTGGTTCTGGTTTTGCCAAAACTGGATCCCACTAATCTTATTACTGCGGCCATTATTCAACAAATCTTGATCATCCATGTGGCATGGAGCCGCTGTGAGAAGTGGAATAACACCTACACCAACACCGACACCAAGGGCAGTGGCAGCATTTGAGCCATTGATTGGATCATTAGCAAGATTAATAGAAGATTCATGTTGATGATGATGGTGGTGATGATTAAAGGAAGCAGCAGGAGCAACAACAAACATTCCCATTTCAGGAGGGATACCATAGTTGATGGTTCTTGCGGGGTTAGGCCAAGTGGGTCCGCCTCCAGCTGCAGCAGCAGCGGCGGCGGCGGTGGGTCCGGCATTAAAGCCGAGGGAGAGGTCGTCCGGGCCTGCGGCTCGGATGGCTGAAGAAGAAGAGGAGGTAGCCCAGTCTGCAAAGGCTCCTGAGTCGGATAAGAGCTGCCTACTCCTTGTAGTAGCCACAACTGAATTAAATTCGTTTTCTTTGATCGATTTCAAGAAACAACAATAAAAAAGACACAATCTTTATATACACATAACAGTAATACTAAATGGGTTTTATTTTATTTTATTTTATTTTTTCTCTTTATGACAATTATAGAAGAGAGAGAGAGAGATAGAAAGTTCTTAAGAGAAAGAAAGGATATATCTATGGATGTATGTATGTAGGAGTTGTGTAAGAGAAGGTGGGGTCAAAAAGCTCTGAAATTGTATCAGAAGAGAGAGAGAGAGATCTTGTTTGTTGGGGGTGGGCTTAATTTTGTTTTTGTTTTAATATCTATTTTATTGCTCTAAGTAGGACTGTGATGCTGCCATTGTTGGTAGGTTTTGCTGGCTTTTGGTTAAGAGAAGAAGATGTTGAGTTTCTTTCTGTTAACCAAAAAAAAAAAAAAAAAGAAAGAAAAACAAATATAAATCTTCTTCTTACTACACCAACTGTCAGTTTGGCTTTTCTGATAAAAATAATAATAATAAGAATAAGAATAATAAAGTTGGGTTTTTTGAGAAGGAGAGAGATGACTTAGTTTAGTTTTCCTCTGAAGGATAAGGATTTAGTAACTGCAGCAGGCTATCAGTATAATTTTGCAGACAGACAAAAGCAGCAGTAGTTAGAGCAGCAGCAGCAGCAGAAGCAGAAGAAGAAGAAGAAAGAAAGAAAGAAAGAAGAAGAGAAAACAAAGCCAAACATAATGCAATAACGACCCTTTTAACAACACACACACACACACACACACTCTCTCTCTCTCTCTCTCTCTATTTTTTTTCTCTTTTTCTTTTCTAAAGCTTTTCTCTTTGTGTTGAGTATTATTATCTATGAGTAATGTGTTTACTTGTGTTTGGCTTTTGCCTATTTCCCTCTCTCACACTTTTTTTTCTATCTCATAATCATAATCATCATCATCTTCTTCACTTCTTCTTCTCTTTAAGAGCTCTTTTCTTTTCTTTTTTTTTTTCTTTCTTTTATCTCTCTAGAGGAAACACAAGCACACACTTTTCTCTATATTGTTTCCTAGAAAGAGAGCTACAAAAATAAAAATTGAGAAAAAAGGGAAAAGAAAATGAGGTGGGTTCCTCTCTACCTCTCACTCTCTTCCTTTATTTCTCTCTCTACACCCTCTTGCAATAGTATAGATAGTATTGTGATTATTGGAGAGAGAGAGGGAGAGACAAAAATAAATTAAAAAAATTGAAAATTAAAAATATTAAAAGGGTATAAAGACTTTTGTTCTCTAGTTTTTGTAATTTTATGGTGTCTCTTAAGTCTTAAAAAGTCACATGACACCTTTCATTCATTCACCTTATGCCCCCCTCCCCCCCCCCCCCCCCCCCCCCCGCCCCCCCCCCCCTTCTTCTTCTTCTTCTTCTTCTTCTCCTTCTCCTTCTCCTTCAATGCCTTTGCATGATTAGTAATACATATCCCACTCTCTCTTCACGCGCGTGCATATCTTTTGTCAATGAATGCTACAATAACATGTGCAACCCTACATTTAATGTCGGGCTCTTGTTGGTCTGTGTGATTCACGCGCTGTGGAGCAGGGATAATGTGTGTTGAAAATGATGTAATGTTTTTCATTTAAATAAACATGGAGTGGAAGTAAAGAGTAAGAGAAGTGTAGAGTTTCCATAGAAATGCATGTATCTGATTTGTTGTGTCGTTTGGTTGGGGATTGTCAGATAAAACGGGGATAAAAGATTTTTAAAATTGTCGTTTTATGTATCATACGCTATTAATTATTATCACTGTTAGTTGGGATTTGGATACAATACAATGTGTTTGTTCTTAGTTCAAATTCCATTATCTAAGTTGGAATTTGTTTTCTAAAACTTATTAATTATTATTATTATTTAATGTCAATGGGGAAAATAATTGAGTAATGTTGAAAATTACAAGAATCAGTTAGATATTTTCATAATTATCAAAATTAAATAAAATTATTTTTATTTAAATAAAATTAAATAAATATTTTCTCTTAAAATTATTTAATTGAAGGTGCATATATATTTGCATTTACAAGCAAACTACCTTTTTTTTTTCATTTAATCAGCTAATTTTCTTCAACACACATTATCATTTCATGATGGTGAGGGTTAAAGAATTATTAAAGTTAAAACTTTAAATTTTCATGTTGATTTCATTTGAAGTTTGAACAAATAAGTGCTAATTTTGTTAATAACATAGCTCTAAATCTTTTTTAATTATAAAAAATTCTAATGTAATATAAATGACTTTTTTTGGTTTTTTCTACCGCAAAATCTCTCAGAACTATAAAAATCCTTAGTTAGAAAGAGATTTTAACTCAATACCATTTGAGGTTTTGTTTGGTTTACACTATAATAAAAGTTAGCTATGTTCGGAGGAGGAAAGGAATTATTGTCTATCTCCAGTTTCTATGGTAGAATTAGTCGAAAGACTCAAGAAATAGTCATTTATATTGTGGCGGATATAAGCAATTTGAGTCTGTTTATTTCTAACTCATAAACTTAGCCGGTATAAAGCGATAGCATCTCATTTTCTCGATTTAACAGTTGAAAATTTATCAATTTATTATTCGTAAACATTGATAAGATCTTTTTAATTAGGTGCAAGATAAGATAGTATAAATTTAAGAGGGAGGCATAAATGAGAAGTGAATAACTTATATCCCTAGCAATAACATCCAACAATAATTTTAAACACATCTTAATTTATAGACAAGAAATTATACAGATATTATGAATTGCCTAATTTTATTGCAAGACATATATACCATATAATTTATACAATTATTGATTAAAAGGTAGGCACTTAATAAATCCTGTTAGTGTAAAGAGTAGTCAATAGAAGCAACATGCTTTTTTTAGTACTTGGTTTTGGTTACAAGAAGAAGAAGAAGAAAAGGGAAAAGGGAGGGGAACACAGGCAGTTTCTTTTAACAAGAACGTGTGTCCTTAATTAGGGTCACTTAAAAGCATGGTTTAGGAGCCTTTGTTAGCTTTCTTTTCTTTTCTTTCTTTGTAGTATTTGAAAATTGAATGCTCAAGCAATTGGAAATGAGCCGTATAGGGCACGTGAAAGAGAGAAAAGTGAAGCTCTTTGGACACTTCTTCTATGGCCTTTTGGCATGCCCTTTGGGGCCACTAATCTCCCCTTCATTGTGTTAATACACTACTTACTTAGTACTACTACTAATTAACCCACTTAATCATAATTACTATCTCTCTTTCTAATTAATTAGAGACTTATTATTACTCTCTCTCTCTCTCTCTCTCTCTCTCTCCTTAATTTATAAGTGTCTCTTTAAAGTCTCTCTGTATATATACTAGTACTTCTCTTTTCTCGAAGCACACTCTTTGCTCTCTTTATTTTCTTTCCAAAGTGTTTGATGGATTTGAAAAGCACTTCCTTTTAGTTCCACCATTTAAATGTTCTCTTTGGATTTATACTTGGAAACCCATTATAGCTATCTCCTAGCTATACCTCACTTTTATGTTTCATATTGTGCTTTTGGTTAGTACAAAGCTAATTAACTTAAAAAAAAATAGATATATATATCGGATTAGTTGTTTGGCGATTGAGCATCAATTCATAATCTTGTAAGTGCGAAATTATAAAGTTTTTATATTCCTTTCCTTTTAGAGATCTCAAATATCTCATTTTCCTATATTTTGTTCAAGATTATAAATCTAGATTATTAATGTATATATTAGAAAATAACACTAATTCTAGTGTATTGCATTCAACCGTCAAACAAGTAATTTATATTTTAAGTGTCTTACATTTACATACGATAAAAACGACATATATATTTTAAAATTTATAACTTTCTTATATATCACTTATTTAATTTTTACTGTTGAATGTAATATATCGAGAATAGCCGATAAAATTTCCAGATAGGATTCATTTTTTAATTGGCTTTTAGGGCATGCAGGAAAAGGGGTGGAGGATCGTTTGGTGCTGGTTCTGGTTCTTTTGAGATCACATATAGCATCAATGAGGCAGGCATAAGTTCATATAGTTGAGTTTTAGTTTATTTATTTGAGTGGATGCTTTCAAACTAAATTTAATTAAAATTGATACTATTACCATTACATGTAGTGATGTCATTTTTCTTTTTTGAAGAGTCACCAAGAGAAGAAGTGGGGGTAAAAGTACATTACATTAATTACAATCACTGTTAGTAGTATTAAATTTCACTAAATAAAAAGAAGATTAATTAGGCACTAATCAATTCAGGAGTAATTAATCTGCCAAGCAAGTAGTAACAATGTCTCCCTTACTACTAACCATAGTACTATGATAACCATGGGGTAGATTCTACACAATTTTGCATTATTTTTTTCCCAAAATAAGAAATAATAAAAGTTGCGGCTGTTCTAATTATTACCCATAATTTTTATTTAATCATGTCTGCATATGCTATTTATAAGTGGGAATATGTACATTTTTTGTATCCCACCTTTCTTATAAAGAAAGACTCGAGCAATTGTCTCATCACATATGATGTAAATTATTATTATTTCTTTTCCAGATTTCATGAAAATGTTTTAAAGAATTTTATAAATAAGAGGTACTCTTAATGTGACTTTATTTAACATATAAATTAAAATAGTAATATAGAAAGCTAATTTGGTAAAAGAATTACTGTATAATCTAAATAAATATCTTTATTTATTTATCTAATAAGAAAATAATTAATATATATATTCATTTGTTTTAAATAATTGAATATATTATGCTTTATATTAAAATATATAAATTAAATATATTATGAATTATGTAACACCTCGGAACCATATCACATAAGATATTGTCCGCTTTCGCCTTTCACTTGGCTCACGATTTTGTCCCTTTGACGGGTTCGAGAACTTTTCAGGAAGTCTCTCATCCTGAAATTGTTCTAAATTAAGCACGTTTAATTTTGAAGTTCCTATAATTTCACAGTCAAATAATCAAAAAGCACATCATGTGATTAGTTCCAACTTTTTATATATACGTTATCAATCATTCCCCACTCCATTTCGATGTGCAATTCGATTTATTCATGTACCCCCGTACCTTAGAGTGCTGCCATCCTAGAACCTTACCGGAAACCGCTCCTTGTCCAGGCATCTTATTTTTACTCCGGCATCCACTTTCAGCCCTCGTCAGATCGCTTCTCTAGGCCAGACTGTCACAACTTATATCAAGATTAAATAATTGATAATCTTTAAAATTTTCAATTCATGACATGAAAATAATTAGCTGTAAATTAAAAATATGTTTAGAACCGTCATTGGATGTTTAAAAATAAATCAAATAAATGAAAAAAAATTATAAATTTATCTATTTTTATAAAATAATTGTCAAACTTCAAAAGAAGTATATCAAAGGGGCTTAAGGAGAATTCTTATTGGATGAAATGGATTAATGTATATAGCTATACGGCTGTAATGGGCGACTAAGATGGAAGAGAAATAATTTACAAGGGAGAGAGGATTCAATGATGCATTTGGAAAGAAAAGACAACTTTTGTGAATTACGTATGTGAATCAAACATTGAAAGTTTTAAATGCCATACACGTGATTTATTTATTTGGATAAGACATTTTTGCAATATGTAAATTGATTCTCTTTTCTTTTTATTTTCTAAAGCATAATATGATATAGAAGCCAGATTTTTTTATTATTTTTTATATAATTTATGATTCTTATTAAATATTTCTTTAAAAAAATAAGACTGAAAAAACTATTTAAAAAAAATTGTATAAAACTGAATCTAATATGTAAAAGTATCGTATTATAACTTAGGTTTATATTATTTTAAAAAATATCACGTTTTAATTTAATCATATCATATCAATTTTAATCATATTACATAAACCGTGGTGTCATCTATTTTGTAATATATAATAGCAATATGAATTTTAAAGTGATATTTTTAATATTAATTAATGGAAAAAAGGAGATGTAGAATTTGGTGATAGCAAAGAGAGGAAGTTTCAATTAAGCAAAGACAAAATAAAAAGCATGACAATGCGTTCTTTCTTACCATCCACCTTGGACTAACTTGCATTTTTGGAGATGAAAGTCCACCAAATGGTCCTTTTCATAAGGTATGAGCACATGCAGCTGCCCCCATCAATCAATTTATATATATAACAAAATAAATAAATAAATATACAACACTAACTTCTACATTTCAGGATTTAATTATTAATTATCTTTTGGATCAATGAAAACTAAAACATGCCCATGGAGGCCAAATCCATGACCATATGTTGGATAAAGATATGATGTGTTAATTTAGAGAAAATTTGACCCTTACATAATTATTCAAATCAATTAGTTATAATCTTAGTCTTGAATGTAATCAAGAGAGAATTCTAGTGAATGAACAAGGCTTCTTAGTGGAAGAAGCTTAAGGACTCGTTTGGATTGAAGTTTAAAATTTATGGATTTAAGAAACCTAAACTTTTAATGGGTTTTGACTCTATAGATTTTAGAAGTTATAATTTAATTGTTATGCGTTGAAATTTATAAAATTTATAGGATTTATTTGTAAATTTAAAATTTATGTATTTTGAATAAAGTGAAAGTTAATTTAAAACTTTATATAGTCAGATTTATGTGGAATTAGTTATAGCCAAACCAAATTCTAATAAAATAGGTAAGATTTTCAAATGAATACTATATTAATAAGTCGATGTACTTATAAAGTATCTCTTTTAGTTTTATTTTTTTCATATTTTTTTCTTAAATAAAATAAACTTTCTAATGGATTTTAACCAAACATAGCATTAACAATAATTCTAAAATCATAACTTTGAAATAAAAAAAATAGTAAAATATAATTTTTCATTAACTAAAAATTAAAGTTGATAATTTGGGTTATTATTTAGTAATCTTGTAATATCAATATACAAGAAAACAAACAAACTCTAATTTAATTTATTTATTAATCGTGTCGAGATTCTTAGCCCTTTAAGTGTAACATATAAAAATCTATTTAATCCATTTAAATATTTAAATCGAAATGATATGACACGTATAAACCTATAAACATAGGTAATCACACAATAGCTAACATATCAAATATATAAAATAAAAAATTGAAATAACACACACACATTTAATATATATATGTATAGTAAATAAAAATATAGTTTAGAATTCGTATATTATAATCTAATATAAAAGCTTAATTAAATAATTTATGACATTATTTCAGGTTACATGGATTAATTTGTTCAATTTAAATCTTACTGTGTCATAAGCAGATTAAATTATTTATGACTTGAACTCTATTATATTTAACTTTCATATAAACAAGAGAGGTTTGATTAAAAAATTGATGTAACTGATTGTTGCTCTTTACTGAAAAATTATATTAAAAAATTTAGTAAAGACTTAAGAAACAAAAGTGGATAGTTGATTTAGTAATAATCAGTTGTTTATTGTATAACTCTATTTTAGAACTTTTTTTCTATCAGCTGATACTGGAATTAATTTATTTATTTCTTTATTTGAACCATTATTATTTTTATTAAAATTTATTAATAATAACTTACTTTAAATTGATCTCATATAATTAATTTTTTATATTTTATAATAAATAGCTATTATTTTAAAATTATTTCTAATAGTTAAATAATTATAATATTTATAATTAAGGTATTTGAAATTAGAAATTTTTATTAGTAGAATTTAAATTTAAATTTTCTACTCTTAAAATAACTTTTATAAATATTTTTAATAATAATAAAATTGAGCTAAAGAAAATTAACTATAATATTTTTAATTATTATAAGTTATTTTTATTAATTTGTATCTTTAAATAAAATAAAATGAAATAAAATATATTTAATAATAAATTATACCATCAACAGTCATTTAACATACTAATAATACCCGCTAATAAAATTTTACCAGATTATTTAATTTATTAGCCATCAGCTACCAGCTGCATTGATCAACCGAATCAAACATACCCTAAGGCGTACCAAAAATTTCTAATGCTAGTTATTAAAGTTCATTGTTTTGATAAATTATGAATTTCAAAAATCATAGGTTTTTTATTCACACCGAAACTATAAATCTTGAAAAATCTCTTCTCCGTTATAATAATATTAAAATATTTTGGTTATACGGAATAAGACATACATATATATATACACATACTCATATACATACACACATACAGAAAAATTATTCTCTCTTCTCTCTTTACTTTCTTTATTAATGTCCATTATTTTACAACACTCTTTATTCTTATTCTTTATTTTACAACACATTATCAGCACGATTGCTTAAAACAAGATTCAAGGTAGAGCTATTTTTTAAAAAATAAATTACATGAGCCTATAGTCTATCTTTATTGAATTCATAATGACCCATTTGATAGTCCTAATGAGTATATAACTTCTTCTTCTTTTATTTTTAAAATTCTGCTTAGTTTTTTTATTTTAGCCAAATACTAATTTATATTGCAATTATAATTCTATCTGCATATTTTACAGGATCGTAGTTGTATTTTATTTCTATCTTATTTTAATCTATTTATTTTAGATATATTATTTGATACTAGTTCATGTTAATTAATTTCTAGTTCCTGAAGAATTAGTGTTATATATAGTTTCTGAAGAACTTATATTATAAATTTTAGTTCATGAAACACTTGCATTATAAATTTTAGTTCATGAAGAACTTGTATTATCAATTTTAGTTCCTAAAGAACTAATTTTAGTTTTACTTTTTGAAGAACTAATTAAATAAATAACTAAAGGTATAAATTCCTGAAATTTTTTTATCATAAGTTCCTGAAAAACTAATTATCTTGAAATCTACTATCCCATTTATTAAGGAATTAATATTATATGTTCATGAAGAACTAAATATATTAGTCTTTAAAAAATTGATACTAGTTGAAGTATTATTTTTTTTATAGAAAGGTAAAATATTGTGGATCCTACACAATCATTAGTAGCATTAAGAACAAATGATAAGATTTATGTCTTGCAGATAGTGCTACTACACATATTATATTAGAAGATAAATAAAAATTTTCTTACTTAACAATGGGAGAAACTTATATCAATACAATATCTAGTAGTAAAAGAATAATTGAAGGTTCCGGAAGAGCAAATATATTACTACATGGAGGTACATATTTCTTTATTAAAAATTCATTATTCTCTCCAAAATCTCATAGAAATTTATTGAGCTTTCAAGATTTTTTTCAAAATGGATATCATATTGAAACTACAAATGTGGGAAATATTGAATATCTCTATATTACAACCCTCACAATGGGAAAGAAATGTATATTGGAAAAATTATCTGCTTTTTCTTCTGGCTTATATTACACATATATGTGTACTATTGAAACAAATGTAGTAGTAAACCAGAAGTTTACTGACCCAAATATTTTTTTTATTTGGCATATGATCGATTTGGTTATCCTAGATGAATAATGATGCAAAAAATTATTGAAAGCTCTTATAACCATTCATTGAAGAACTAGAAGATTCTTCGATCTAATGAATTCTCATGTTCGGCTTGCTCTCAAGGAAAACTGATTATTAGGTCTTCACCGAGCAAAATTCAAAATGAATAACCTAGATTTTTGGAACATATATAAGGTGATATTTGGGGACTAATTTGTCCACCATATGGCCCATTTAAATATTTTATGGTATTAATAGATGCATCAATACAATGGCAGATATATGTTCATTATCAACTCGAACTCTGGCATTTGCTAGATTACTTGCTCAAATAACTCAATTAAGAGCACAGTTTTCAGAATATGCTATTAAGACAACTTGTCTTGATAATACTAGTAAATTTACATCTAAAGCCTTTAATAATTATTGCATGTCAATTGGAGTTTCTGTTGAACATTTAATAGCTTATGTTCATCCTTAAAATGGTCTAACAAAATTTTTTATTAAACGTCTCCAATTAATAGCTAGACCATTGCTTATGAAAATAAACCTCACAATAATTATTTGGCGAGATACAAATTTACATGTAGCAACTATTATTCAAATCAGACCAACTAGTTATCATAAATTTTCATCATTATAGTTGGTTTCCGTCCAGGAGCCAAATATTCTCCATTTGAAAACTTTTGGATGTGTTGTTATGTTCCAATTGACCCCCACATCGCACAAAAATGAGATCTCAGAGAAGATTGTGAATATTTATTGGATATGAATTTCTATCTATAATTAAATATCTTAAGCCATTAACGGGGGATGTCTTTACTACGAGATTTAATGATTGTCATTTCAATGAGATTTTATTTCCTAAGTTGCGGGGAGAGAACAAACAACTAGAAAAATAAATTGTTTGGAATGAGTGATCCTTATTGAAAATAATGTGAACTATAAGTTCAAGGTTCATTTATTTACAAAGTATAGCGAACCAATTGCCAGATGCATTTTGCGATTCAAAAAGAATTACTAAATCTCATATACTAGCTGAAAATGCTCTAGCTAGAATTGATGTCCCAGATATCAATCAACTGTGTCACTTTATGTAAGAGATGAAATCAAAGTGAAACGATTGTCGATAATGTATTTGCATATGGAGTGGCAATTAATATTGCAAAAAAAAAAGTGAAGACATTGAATCTAAGTCCATTATTAAATATCAATAAAGAAATTATTGGCCTAAATAGAAAGATGCAATCCAGACAAAATTAAACTCATTAGAAAAATACAAAGTCTTTGGCACATTATTTTAATATCCGAAGATATTAAGCAAGCAGGCTATAAAATAGGTTTTTGTGTGTAAACGCAATGAGAAAAATGAAATTGTAAGATATAAAGCACGACTTATAGCACAAGGGTTCTCGCAAAGACCTGACATTGACTATGAAGAAACTTATTCCCTAGTTATGGATGCAATTATATTTTTAGATTTTTAATTAGTCTGATAAGTTTAGAAGAATTTCATATGCATCTTATGGATGTCGTTACAGCTTATTTATATGGATAACTTAATAATGACATTTATATGGAAGTTCTTGAAGGACTAAAAAAGTGCCTAAAGCATGTAGCTCAAAACATCGAAAATATATTCTATTAAGCTACAAAAATCCTTGTATGGATTAAAACAATCAGTATGAATGTGGTATAACTGCCCAAGTGAATATCTTTTGAAGAAAATATATATTAGCAATTCAATTTATCCGTGTGTTTTCATTAAGAGAATAAATTCTGATTTCGCTATAATTACAGTTTATGTTGATGATTTAAACATCATGGAACTCCTGAAAAGTTGACAAAAATAATAATTTATTTAAAAATAAATCTAAAATGAAAGATTTGAAACAAACAAAATTTTGTCTTGGCCTGACGATCGAAAATTTATTTAGAGAGATTTTTGTTCATCAGTAAATTTATATTGAAAAGATATTAAAAAGTTTTAATATGGATAAATCTCATCCAATGAGTTCTCCTATGATTGTTAGATACCTGGATGTGAAAAAGAATTATTTTCGTTCTTGAAAAGATAGAGAAGAAATAGTTGGTCTGGAAGTACCATATCTTAGTGCTATTGGAGCATTAATGTATATTGCTAATTGTACAAGACCTGATATAGTATTCTTTTGTAAATTAATTCCTTACTAATTTGAAGACATTGGAATGGTATGAAATAAGTTTTCCATTATCTACATGGTATATCAGCTATGTGCTTATATTATCCACAATACTCGAAGTCAAAATTTTATGCAAATGCTAGATATTTATCTAATCCACATAAAGCTCGATTACAAACAGGTTACTTATTTACATATGGTGACATTGCTATATCTTGGTGTTCTACTAAGCAAATTCTAACTGCCACATCATCTAGTCATGTTAAAATATTAACAATACATGAGGCTAGTGGAGAATGCATATGGTTGAGATCTATGATCCAACATATCAAAAAAATATGTGATATCCCATTTGATAAAGGAAACCCAACAATGCTATGAAGATAATGCTGCTTGTATTGCATAACTCATAGGATGATATATTAAATGAGAAAGAACTAAGCACATTTCACCAAAAAAAATTTTCACACATGAGCTTCAAAAGCAAGGAGTATTAATGTTCATCAAATTCGATCTGTTGATAATCTGGCATATTTATTTACAAAAGCACTCCCTACAATTACATTTGAAAAGTTGGTGAACAAAATTGGTATGTACCAACTAAGAGATCTTTGTTAGAAGTCATATTTTCACGATGAGGAGATTTTGATGCACTGCACTCTTTTTCTCTTAGCTTAGATTTTGTCCCATTAGATTTTCCTAGCAAGATTTTTAATGAAGTAGTATTATGGTGCAAGCTTCTTTATGAATAATGCACTGTTTTTCCTTCACTAAGATTTTTCCCATAGAGTTTTTCTTAGTAAAGTTTTAATGAGGTATATTCATTGTAATAGACATCCTAGATTATATTCGATGTCTATCATTATATCTATGGATAAATTTCCTTATGTGAATAAAATTCTATCTCTGTAATCCTTTACACCTATAAATAGGTATTACAATTAATGAGATGACACATAAATACACACACATATGCATATACATATGCACATATAAAAAAGTTACTCTCTCTTCTCTATTTATTTCTTTTTATTTTTGTCCTTTATTATGCAATACTCTTTATTTTTTATTTTATAACATTCTCCAAATTCTTAAAACTAAACATTGATAACATCCAAATTCTAAGGACTTTTTCTACTTCCCAAAATTCAAATCAATTAAGGGGAAAATATACAAGTTTGAATACCTACAATTGTGGACTACCAAATATCACGTTTAATAAAGAAAAGTTTTGTTACAAAACAAAATAAAGAAAAGTGTTTGTCTAAACAAAACTCAATAATTGAAATTTATTTAGCATGCATAAATTACGTGTTTGACTGACAGAGTTTACCTGGAAGCTATTTAATAAAATGCAATAATCTGACTTACCAATTAGCCCCGAAAATTATTGACACAATTCGATTCAACAACACAATACAATATATAATTAAACGGATGTAGACTTGGGATAAATAAATTAAGGTCATTAATGGGTCATCATTTATGAAAAAAAAACTAAGTCAAAACGAGATCACTTTTTTAACTCCCGAGTAATGCAAATAAACACATTAATTTAATAGGTGAATTAGTAATACGCGACTTTTTTAAAAAAAAAAAACTTATAATACGCACCAAATATAAATATATTTAAATACATTTGTCCTCTTTTAAAATAATAATTTAAATTTTAAAAAATTATATGAAAATAAATATATTTTTTGAGACTTTAATAATTAGTTTTTGTTTAATAATATATTATATAATTTTAAATTTATATACAAATTATATTGTCAATTCATATAATCTAGTTAATAAAGTATATGTATTTACACTTAATATTTTAACACAATTTATTACATGAATCATGTTTGAATTAACTATTTTTATGTTATATACATATTTTAAAACAATTCAATTAAATACGATATGACATAAATTGGCACTCCCCGATTCATAATCATATTGATTCTTATATATAATAACTAGCAATTTACTCATGCTATTCTATGATTATTTTATTTATTTTATATATAAACTTTTTATTTTATTTATTATATATAATTTAATTTATAATAATATTGGTATAAAATATAAAAATTACTTTTTTCTTTATGATATTTCTCTTTACACCTATATTAGTCATTTATAAAAATCATATATTATAGTCTTGTAAAAATTTCATATTTATTATATATTAAGGCAAATAAACGTGAAAAGTATATATACCTTTATCAATTTTAATTTTGTATATATTTCATTGCACTAATAAATTCAAATACGTCCATATAGTAGTTTATTATAAAAAAATTAGATTGTTAGAATTCTTGTTATTTATTTTATTATTATTATTTTTTAATATCACATATATATAGGTTAAAACTTTTTTCTAATTATTATATTCGATCAATAAATTCTCAAACGTATCACATATTATTTTAATTGTTATTTTATGAATCAAATTTATAACTTTTACTCTTTATTATTTTATATAATATATAAATATAAATACATAATTTATTAGAAAGATAATATAATTTATTATTAATATGTAGTAGCTATAATAATAATTATACTTATTATAATTATTTTTTAAGAATATGATAATTTTATATTTAAATAATTCTCAAATTTTGATCATATTATTAGCATTTGAAATCATATTTAATATTTTTTATAAATTTTATAAGTAGATTTTTATTAATATGCCATGTGTTTTTTATCAAAAAATAATATAATATGGCTTTATAAAGTTCTATTACGTGAAATTAGATAAAAAAAAGTTTTAATTTTTTAACATAATTTATTAAATAAATCATGTTTGAATTGCTCCTCCTGATTCATAATCATACATAATGAACTCACTATTTCATATCTTATAATTGCATTAAAAGGAGAGTTACCCCAAAATACGTTTAAAAAGGAAAAAAGAAACTCAAAAAGCTATTGCCATTTTATAAACTAGAAAAAAATTACGAGAAAGAAAGAAAAGTGAATTATTATTTTGATTTTAAATATGTTTTTTAATTAAAAAAATTTAGAACTGTATTTTTTTATTTAAAATTCAATTACTAATAAATCAAGTAAAAATAATAAAAATTTAAAAAATATCATATTGATACTATTTTAGAATTATTTTATAAAAAAATTTCCTTTTTCTAATATTATTAGTTAATAAATTATATAAAAATAAAAATATATTTAATATATCTTTTGAGAGTTAAACTATTTTTTAATTAAGAGAGTAACTTATTAGTTAACTTACTAAATTCATTTAAGAAATAAATATTAAAAATAAAATAAATATATTTATATCAATAATTATTACGAATATAATAATCATATATCGATTGTATTGACACTAGCAATTTACTCATACGATAGTACAAATTTATTTATTTTATATTTAAAATTTTTATTTTATATATATATATATATATAATTTAATTTATAATAATATTAGTATAAATATAAATTTTACTTTTATTTTTATGATTTTTCTATTTACATCTATATTAGTCATTTATAGAAATTTTATAATATAATTTTGTGAATTTTTTATATTTATTATATGCTAAGCCAAATAAATATGAGAAGTATACATTTATCAATTTTGATTTTATATTTATTTCATTACACTGATAAGTTCTCATATGTCTATATAATAATTATTGTAAAAAATATTAGATTGTTAGAATTATTTATTTATAGTTAGTTTTTAATATAACATATATAGATTGGAATTTTTTAAGATTATTATATTTGACTAATTAATTTTCAAATGTGTCACAAATTTATTTTAACTGTTTTTTTATGATCTAAATTTAAAATTTATATTCTTTACTATTTATTGTTATTTATTATATATATATATATATATATATATATGAATATAAATATATATTTTATTAGAAAGATAATAAGATTTTTTATTAATATGTAGTAGCTATGATAATTATTATATTTATTATAATTATTTTTTAAAAATATTAATAATCTTATAATTAAATAAGTCATAAATATTTACCTTATTCATCATTAGCTTTTAAAGTCATATTTAATTTTATTATAAATATTATAATTAACACTTTTATAAATATGTCACATGTTATTTTTTCATTGGAAAACAACATAACATGGCTTTATAAAATTTTGTCATGTGGCGTCTTGTAGAAAAATTTGGTCTTCTTTATATATATGCTAGTAATATACTTGTTCTAATGCACAATTATTTTAATTTAAAATATCTTATATTAATAAAAATTATACGTTATAAAAAATAATCTTATTTAATTATTATTATTTTAGTAGAACTTAATATTCTCATTTTATTTATATAACTTCAAAATTTAATAGTTAATATGTCTTTTTGAGAGTTAAACTATTTTTTAATTAAGAGAGTAACTTATTAGTTAACTTACTAAATTCATTTAAGAAATAAATATTAAAAATAAAATAAATATATTTAAATCAATAATTATTACGAATATAATAATCATACATCGATTGTATTGACACTAGCAATTTACTCATACGATAGCATGAATTTATTTATTTTATATTTAAAATTTTTATTATATATATATATATATATATATATATACATATATATAATTTAATTTATAATAATATTAGTATAAATATAAATTTTACTTTTACTTTTATGATTTTTCTATTTACATCTATATTAGTCATTTATAGAAATTTTATAATATAATTTTGTGAATTTTTTATATTTATTATATGCTAAGCCAAATAAATATGAGAAGTATACATTTATCAATTTTGATTTTATATTTATTTCATTACACTGATAAGTTCTCATATGTCTATATAATAATTATTGTAAAAAAATTAGATTGTTAGAATTATTTATTTATTGTTATTTTTTAATATAACATACATAGATTAGAATTTTTTAAGATTATTATATTTGACTAATTAATTTTCAAATGTCTCACAAATTTATTTTAACTGTTTCTTTATGATCTAAATTTAAAATTTATATTCTTTACTATATATATATATGAATATAAATATATATTTTATTAGAAAGATAATAAGATTTTTTATTAATATGTAGTAGCTATGATAATTATTATATTTATTATAATTATTTTTTAAAAATATTAATAGTCTTATAATTAAATAAGTCATAAATATTTACCATATTCATCATTAGCTTTTAAAGTCATATTTAATTTTATTATAAATATTATAATTAACACTTTTATAAATATATCACGTGTTATTTTCTCATTGGAAAACAACATAACATGGCTTTATAAAATTTTGTCATGTGGAGTCTGTAGAAAAATTTGGTCTTCTTTATATATATACTAGTAATATACTTGTTCTAATGCACAATTATTTTAATTTAAAATATCTTATATTAATAAAAATTATACATTATAAAAAATAATCTTATTTAATTATTATTATTTTGGTAGAACTTAATATTCTCATTTTACTTATATAACTTCAAAATTTAATAGTTACGAAAAGAATTAAAAATTCATAATAGATATATAATAAATTATTGTCATTATATAATTATTAATTTTTATTATATTTGATTAGTATTTTATTTTAATAAGTATTTAGTAATATCATTTTATTTAATTTTATTAATGCATAATTATTGATAATCTTATAAGTTAAATTTTTAGTTTAAAGTATTTTATTTTAATTATAAATATATTATATTATAAAAAAGTAATTATATTTACCTATTAGTTTACGGTTAATAAATACTTAATATTACTATTTCTTAATTATTTTAAAACTTAATGGTCCTAAAAGAACAATAAAACATAAATATATAATAAATTAGTGACATTATATAATCACTAATTTCTTTATTGCATTTAGTTATCATTTTATTCTAATTATAATCATATTATCTAATTGGAAAACTAATTTAATAGTTAATATAGTATTAAAATATAATTAATATACTATTTTTAAACTAAATATTATCTAATTAAGAAATTAATTTTAATATACTATATTTTATGATTAGAAACAGTATATAATTAGGAATGTAATTTATTAATCAATAAATTAATAAAAATATAAAATTATACATAATTTTAAATTTCATATGCTAAAAATAAATATATATATTAAAATAAAAAATTTATGTATAAGAAATTAAACATACATATTAAAAAGATTTAGATTTTATCAATTTATATATATATATATATATATATATATATATATATATATATATATATATATATATATATATATATATATATAGAGAGAGAGAGAGAGAGAGAGAAAGATTACAGATGTATATTGACAGGTCAAATAATTTTAAGATTCAACTTATGTATGTATATGGCATCTTGTACCTTTGTCATATAAAAAATATGCTATTTCAATTACCATGACTTGTTATTTGGGTATTTAAACTATACTAGTTTTCTTTATGCATGTGTTTCACACATAAATTATTATATTTTTAACTTCATGAATAAATTAATCATAATAAATAGCCTTTCTCAAATGTATTGCATTACTCTAAATGCACATCTATTGACTTAAGCACCAATATGTACTATGGTATTTATTATTGTCATTTAGAAAAGTAAAAATTATAATTTATTTTAATTTTATTAATTATTTAAAAATGAGATTAATATGAGTAAATTTTTATTTTTAATTAATTTAATTTTAGCGTCCAATAAAAATAATAATATTTAACTGTTTATTTTATTTAAAAATTTAAAATTAAACTACATAGTAATTTAATAATATTAAACAAAAAAGGTATTTTAATACGTTTATATTTTTTTAGAATTAAATTATATGCTAAAAAGAATTAAATATATAAACAAATAAAGAATATTAAATTTATTATTTTAATTGAACATTAAAAATAATTTGTGCTAAAAATAAAATGAACACTAAAATTAACTTGTGTTAAAAATAAAATTTTACTCTAATAAAATTAATTTTGTACGAGTTTGATAGTTGATAATAAATTTAAAAATTAAATTATAATTTTAAATTATCAGTTTAGTCATTAACTGACAGAAAGGGATAATAGTTAGTGTTGTTATAACTCAATGGAATTTTAGTATAATAAACAAATATAAAGACTAAATCATATATTAAACTAAATCTCAAAAGTAAATAGTATTTTAACTTTTACCTTTTTTTATAATAAATGACTAATTTTTATTTAAACAATCATTCATTATTTTAAAGAAATATATTGTAAAAAATTTAAATTTTTATGGGTTATTATGAATATTCCTTTGAATAATATTGATTTATATTTTCACTAAATAATGATTTTTCATTCCAAAAAATAGGATGATACGACTTTCTTATAATTTTTTCTTTTAAAGCACCATTTCTTTAGAGAAAAAAATTTCATTAAAACAATGAATGCGTAAATATCTTTATCATAAAATTATTTTATTAAAAATATTTAAAGAGAAAAATTTCAGTGAGATAAAATATCGCAAAAAGAAAATAATGTAATTACAATATTATAAATCCAATAAGCACAAATTCAAGAGATAATTATACAAATTTTAATAAAATAGAGTCGTGAGGTCACATATGGCTGTCATCCTCAATGAATTCTCTAATTATAAATATAGAAACACCAAATTTTGCTAATTTTGAGCCATATGTCACGTGAGTTTTATTTTATCTCCAAACTTTGCCCATGTGCGGCCTAGCTTTTGTGACACACACCGTTAGCCGTCCTCTTGATTATCTGAAAATCAATTACACCAACCTTCCTATTAAGACAATAAATATCATTACAATCAAAATTTAAGCCTAAATTACTCTAAATTATTGCACTTGTAACACATCTATCCAATTATATTAATATTATACTAATTGAAAAAGATAAATCCTTATATTGAAAGAAAGCATATTATAATAATATTTTTTAATTAAATAATAAATCTTACTCCAAATTTTTTCTTTAGAAAGTAGGATATTACTAATATTATATTTTAATATTAAATCACAGATTTTTTAATTATTATCTTAATTAATAAATTACAAATTTAACCATATTTTATGAGAATATCTTAATCATCAATTTATACAAATAAAATAATATTAAAAATTGTTTAACCTTCTTCTTCTTTTCAACCTTTTAATCATCAATTTATACAATATAATATAACAATTTATCATCTATTTATAACATTAAGAATGCATTAGCTTAAATTTAATTATTTATAGAACTGGAGTTATAATTATTAATTACTTATAAAATTACAATTTATTATTGAATATTAAAAATTTTGTTTAGAATTAATTACTAATAGTAAGTATATTTCTTAGTTAGTTTAATTTCTTTTTCCTTTTTTGTATTTTTATATATATAAATAATTTTAATTTTTTAATTGATTTATTTTTCTTCAAATTGCTTAATGTGTTATTTAAAATTAAAAAATTGCTTATTTTTTCTGTGCTTTCACCATATAGAATGGACATCCAGATGATAGCAATTGCAAAGGCACGAGAGGGGGGCCAGCAATTGTGCATAAGATTCAACGATACAGTCACATCAAAACGTTAAATCAATAATTGTAAATCAAAATTCTTATCACCGTCCATCCTTTCTTCATGGTTGACCATCGTACAGTTTCTCTTCCTCCTTACCCTATTTTTGGAATGAGGCAAAATTAAATAAATAAAAATAACAACACAAAAAGAATCATGAAACAAATAAATTAATAGCATCTGCCATTATTTACCAAACTCGCTATAGTAGTTTCTGTATTTAATTTGGTAGAATTTAAATAATTTTGTTCATTTTTATATTAATTTTTACATTTGAGGTCAAGGAAGTAAATGGGTACCAAAGTGGTCGCTCGATCAATTTAAGAGTTTAAAAATTACATTTTAGAACTTCACCTTAATCGGTCCTATAACGATAGTGTTGAATAGGGAGATGATCGGTTATAGAGGCCAGTTAGAAGTACAAAAGTGATAAAGTAACAATCTCAAATTAGCTCTTGAGCCGACCCTTTGTAGAAAGAGGAAAACAACCGGTTAGATAAAATTTTATTGCGAATATAGGAAGTAAGGACATATCAAACCGGATTATTCCAAGTACTTGATGAGAAAAAAGGGAGACAAAAAAAAAAAAAAAAGAATTTGAAGATTACTTGGAGTGATACATCTTTATCCTCCAACAATAATAGTGAAAGAGAAGATGAGACAAATCTTTACTTCATCGCAAATATGGAAAACCCCTATGAGGTATGCTCCACTTCTCATTCATATAACTCTTCTTCTTCTTGTTCACCTTCTCATTCTTTTAGTCTCTTCGTAGATGTCAAGGACTATAAGGGAGGTAAAATAACTTTCAAAAATGATGCCAAGGGTAAGGTAGTTGGCATCAGATCTATTGGTAAAGATGGTAAATCTTTCAACGATGATATTTTCCTAATTGATGGTTTAAACATAATCTATTAAGTGCAAGTCAATTGTGTGATAAGGGGAACAAAGTCATTTTTAGCTCCGATGGATGCCTTGTTAATTCCCTTGTGGATGGGAAAGTGATATTTAAAAGAGAAAGAAGTGGCAACACTTACACAATTGATCTAGACAAAATTGTTAATCAATCTTTCAAGTGTCTTATGTCTATTAGTGATGAAACTTGACTATGGCATAGAAGACTTGGTCATGCAAGCATAGAGCTTCTATAGAAGTTAGCCAAAATTTTGTTTGTTCCAAACTTTTCATTTCAAATTCATTTTTTAATAAGTAATTATTTCTATTAACTCTTCAAGAGCCCCAATGATATTTAAATCATTAACGTAAACTACAATTATAATAAAACTAAAATTACTATTTTAATGAAAACACATTGACAAATTGAACTGTATGTATATCTTTCCTTCAAAAGATATTCACTAAGTCAGTTATACCACGTTAATCTAAATTGTATTAATCCATACAAGGATTTTTAGAGTTTAACTGAATACATTTTTCGAGGTTTTGAGCTACATGCTTCAAGTATTTTTAATTATTCAGGAACATTCATATAAATATCACTATCAAGTGATCCAAATACATAAGCTATAACGACATTCATAAGATGCATATGAAGTCTTTCTAAACTAGCCAAGCTAATTGAAAGTCTAAATGTAATCAAATCCACAACTGAAAAATAAATTTCTTCATAATAAATGCTAGGTCTTTGGAAGAACTCTTGTGCTATAAGTCGTGGTTTATATCTCAAAATTTCATTTTTCTCATTGTGTTTATTCACAAAAATTTATATATAGCCTACTGGTTTAATATCTTCATATATTAAAATAATGGGCGAAAAACTTGACATTTTTCTAATAAAATTATTTCTAGCTCGATTGCGTCATCCCTTGTAGGCCAATCATTTTTTTTATTGACATTCAATAATGGACTTAGGTTCAATATTTTTATTCCTTGTAGGCTAATCATTTCTTTATCGACATTCAATAATGGACTTAGGTTCAATGTTTTTACTTTCTTTTCCAAAATCAACTACTATTGCATATGCAAATATATTATCAATGACAGTTTCATTTCGGTTCCATCTCTTATCTGAAGTGACATAGTTGATTGATATCTCGTTGTCTTCATAAGCAATGGTCTAACAATTAATTGGTGACATTTAATAAAATATTTTTCTAGAACATTTTGATTATGAACATGAGTTACTTGATATTCAACAGTTATTTCAATAGACATGCAATAACTATTAAAGGCCTTGGATATAAATTCACTAATATTATCAAGGTAAATTGTCTTAATAGCATATTCTAGAATTTTTATACTTTTAATCAAATTATTTGAGCAAGTAATGTAGCAAATGTCAGACTTTGAGTTGATAATAAACATACATGTGACCATCTTGTTGATGCATCTATTAACACCATAAAGTATTTAAATGGTCCACATGCTCGATGAATTTATCAACAAATATCACCTTGTATATGTTCCAAAAATTTAAGTAGATCATTTTAAATTTATCTTGGTGAGGGTCTAATAATTAGCGTTCCTTGAGAGCAAGCCGAATATGAAAATTCATTAGATTGAAAATTCTTCTAGTTCTTTAATGAATAACCAAATGAGTTCTCAATGATTTTTCGCGTCATTGTTGATTCAGGATGACCTAATCGATCATGTCAAATAAGAAAAGTATTTGAGTCAATAAACTTTTAATTTACTACCACCATATTTGTTTCTATAACACACAAACATGTGTAATATAATCCAGAGAAGAAAGAATGTAATTTCTCTAATGCATATTTCTTGCTTATTATGAGGGCTTTAATATAGAGATATTCAATATTTTTTACATTTGTAATCTCAATATGATATCCATTTCGGCGAATATCTTTAAAACTCAATAAATTTCAACGAGATCAAGTGATCAATTTTTTCTTCAGTATTCTCAAAGAAATTCGACACATCTAAAGGTGTAAGATTAGTAAAGTCATTACCAAAATTATCATCATTTTCTGCCAAAATTTGCTTCTATATTTTTTCTTTTATTTTTTAATAACTCTTGATATAGATCAGTAAGATACTTTGATGTATGACAGGTATGAGCTCAATGCCCTTTCATGCCATATCAACAGCATTGATTTTGCTTTGCTCTATTATTCTCTTCATGATTCTTTGACTTATGATGGAAAGATGCATTATCATTTCTACCACTGCTATTATTTTAGTTATAATTTCGGTCTTAACCTTGGCCACATCCTTAACTACGATTATTTTCCCACCTTCTTCATCATCCATGTTGAACATTAGTATATGTTGTCTAATCCATTTTAGGGAATGTAGCAGAATCAGTTGGATGAGTTTCATGATTTTTCAATAGGAGATTATTATTTTACTCAATAACAAGAAGATATTAAATTAATTTAGAATAATTTTTACTTTTTTTTCAATATTGCTTCTGCATGAGCATATTGAAGGAATAAGAATTAATAATGTCTTCTTTAAAATATTATGGTCAATAATAGTTTCTCCACATAATTTTAAATTATGAAAACTATAGAATCATATTCACTTACAATTTTAAAATTTTGCAATTATAAATGCATCAATTCATAACGAGCCTTTGGAAGTATGACAATTTTATGATGGTCATATTTTTCTTTTAAATTTTTTCAAAGAACTAATGAATCTTTAACTATCAAATACTTAAGTTTCTGTCTTTTATGAAGATGGCGAAGAAGAAAAATCATCGTCTTGACGCGATTTTTTATTAAAATTTTTTATTTCCATCTTTGATTATTTTTTCAAGACTTATAATATTTAAATATATTTCGGCATCTAATATCCATGACAAATAATTTAATAGAGACTAATATATTTAATTCTTAAAATATATAAAATATTAATTATTTAATCAATTGGATATTAGATTTCAAGATATTTAGTTCTGTATGAAGTTAGGGTCAAAACTCTTCAAGAATTTATACCTTACTTTATTTAATGAGTTCTTCATGAACTAAAGCTATTACTAGTTATTTAGAAACTAAAATTTATAATATAAGTTCTTCAAAAATTAAAATTAATTAACATTAACTAATATATTTATAAAATATATATATTAACAATTTTAACATTGAATAATAATAATATTATTAACTAATATTAATTTTGATATGCATATAAACGAAATTTTTATGAACTAAAATAGTTAAGATTATAGCATCCTCAAGAAACAAATATCATAAAATAGCAAAAATAAAAAATTACTATAATCATGTAACCTCATGTTTATAAGAGATGAAAGTGCCAATTTTACCTCGAGTCTTGAATTTTGTAAGAATAAAGAAAATAAAAAAATAAGAATAAAGAAAATGAAGAGAAAAGATAGAATAATTTTCTATATCATTTTATTAATTGTAACATCTAATTATTATCGTAAAAGAGTTATAGAGATAGAATCCTATTTACATAAAACAATCTATCCATAAAGATAATAATAGACATTCAATATTACTAAAACACTTTAACATTATTATATAATATCAAATATTTTAATAAATATTATATTGTATACTAATTTATTAAATATTTTTATATCATAATTTTTATAATAATAATTTATGCGCACAGTAAAATAAACAATATTAGTATATAAAGAGATGTGAGATATATATCAATATCGTTATGATATTTTTATATTATTAAACAAGAGAACCGATATAAAATTACTCATAATACTAATTTCAATTATTCTAAGTCTTTTGTTGTCTTTGAATTATTTAAATAATCTGTTAAAACATTTTCATATAATAAATAAATCAGATTTAGAATATAATTCAAAAATTATTCTAGTAGAAGTATTAAAAAGAATTACTCTACTAAATAATATAAATAAAAAGAAGAAAAAGGATTTTTCTATGAAAAATGAAAAGGATTTATAAAAGGCATTAAACATAAAAAAAAAAAAAAAAAAAACATATACAACATCACATTACATTTATTTATTAATTGTATTTAGTTTTTAAAATGTTAAATTCACGAGTTTGCACCAAATCAAAAAGTAACTTTGTTTTCGTTCTAATTTAGGTTATAAAATGCTAATTAATTTTGAGTTAGTCCAAACTAAATACAAAGTAGGGAGGCATTAATATCAAATTATAAAATAATTAAAAAAATCTAAAGATGAGGATAAATGCAAATAATTAAGTGGAAAATAATTTTTTATTAATATATATGTAAATAAAACTATAATGGGTATTTATTAGATCTGTCCATATCAGTCCAAAGTATAAAATGATTGCAGTAATATAATAATTTGTCTTTCTTATAAATGTTTTGTATGTTTTCATAAATTCCACTATATATATATATATATATAATAAGAGCATAGAACTGAATGATAACTTCACCACTTCAAGGTCCAATGATAGGCTAAAATTGTCTGATAGTGGCACATTCATTGTAAACAAAGGGAATTATATAATTATATTATTAATATATTTAATAATTTGATTTTGAAAATTTGAAAATCTTAGAGAAAGGGACTTCTTTGATATGAGCTCTCACAATATTTAAAGGTTAAAAGGACAAAGAGAGATATAGAGGGAAAGCAGTTCACGGTTGCTCTTTTTTAAGGGTATCCTAGGGACTTGTTTGATATAAAAGTTCTATTTTCTCTTGAGTATATTTTAGGATAAAGCTGAATTTTAAAAAAATATTTTTATAAGAATTAAAAATATTTATTACATAGTTTTATTTCTTAAAAAATAGAATTTTAGTATTTTATTATATATTTTAATTAAAAATATATATGTAAATAAATATTAAAGTAATAATATATTAATTAATTGAGTTCAACTTGATTAAAAAAAATTTACTTATTTAATTTTTCTTTAAGTAAATTATTTTCTTTATAGTACTTGAAATTGAGTTCTGCACTTCTCACAAAGTTCTTTTGATTGTACAATCCAAATAAAATTATTAGATAGTGTTCCTCGCCTTTCTTTTTTAACGCATATCAAACAAACCCTGATAGTTTTTTTAGTATATTTAACTGTTATTATTATTTTAATTATTAATTTATTTATTTTAAAATTTTTAATAAAATTTAATTTTTCTATTTTGTTTTATAATTTAGGTGAATTCTTTTAAAGATAAAATATCATATAGAAAAAAAAAATAATTTAAAATATCTTAATGAGAAAATAAAATTCTTTAAATCTAATAGAATTTATAATATTGTAGAACTCGTTGTCAATTTTGAGAAAATAAAAACAATTTAAAGATATATTAATAAAAAATTATAAACCTAATAGAATGTATAAATATTTTAGGATTTTATATTTATTATTAAATTAAAATAATGTATAAATGATAAGATATTACTTTCATATTATTAATTTATCAATTCAGTAATTATATAACATTGCCTACTATGATTGGAAAAAATACAAACTGGAAATAACTAATTTTAATTATTAATTTAAGTGGCAAAAGTATTTATATTCAAGAATGAGATGTCTCAAATTTAAGTCATTTATTCTGCACTAAATAATTTTTTATATTTATGGCCAATGCGATTATTTTCTGTTGTATAATTTATGATCAGTTAACATCCATGAATAAATAAATAAAAAAACTTTATGTTAATTATAATATATTGGATTTGTTTTAGTATAAAATACTTCAAATATACCTTTTGATTGTGTTTAAGGAAAGGAAGAAAGTTGGTAAATAAAGTTGGCTGAATATATGTTTAGACCCTTTTCTATGGTTTTGGTATATATATATATATAAACTGAGTATTCTCTTTTAAGTTAATTTGCCTACCTGATATAAACATAGCATTGTGAATAATATTAAATCGTGTATAATATTTTTTTTAAAGGCTTTATTTGGTTGTCTTTTAATAATTTTTTTATATGCTTTTTGGATAATAAATTGTCATATCACAAATTAATTAATTATAAAATTTAAAATATAATTTCTATATTTAATATTTAATAAATTAATAAATTATCAAGTATTAAATTTTTAAAAATAATTTTATTTTTTTATTAATTATTTAATTAATTTTTATTAAAAGTTTTATTAATAGTCACTCCTTCTATTTCATATTAATTGAATTTTTTTTAGTATTTTATTGAATTAAGAAAATATTTATTAAGTTTAATTTTTTTAAAGGGACCAACATATATTTTATGAAAATTTATAAAATATTAAAAAATGAGGCATCAAAAAGATATTTTAAGAAATTATGAAAAACAATTGAGGCAAAGTGATATAAAAATTATAAAGACCAAATAGAATAAGCCAACTATATATTTATGCCTCTAAAATTATATGTTTAACACTTTAAACGCCTGAATCTCATATTTTAATATTTAAACACTTTTAATTTTTAATTTAACTTAATATACATTCGAACTTTATTTTTTAATAATATTTAAATAGTTTTATGCAATATATGTAGATGTATTGAATGAAGATACATATCAAAAAATATTAAAATATCACAAAATAGTAAGTTCATGTATCTATTAAGTCACATTGAAAATTAAAGTATTAAATTTACTAAATAGCTAAAATTCATAAACATAAATATATATTTAGCCAATAAAATATTTAGCATCAACTTTGTTGTATATGCCTCAGCGTGAAGGAGAGAAGGCTTTTTTTAGAAATTTAGAGAGAATAATAGACTTTTTTTTGTACAAATCAAAATGTCTATAAAAGTAAATTGGCATTCTTAAATCAAATCTCACCGTCTAAAAAAGAAAGAAGAAAAGTAAAATGGTAATAGGTTGTACCAATTTTAGTTGGTTGCATGTCAAGTGAAGATGATAGATATTCCTAAAATAGACCTAACTTTGGTTGGAAAATGTAGGGGAGAAAAATGTACAACTCAAGAATTGATCTAACCTTAAATATCTCACTCTCTCTTGTCACTCTTTTTATGTTCTCTCTGGAGATCTAATGGCAATGGCATTCATATTAAAGGAAATTTATTAATTGTTTTAATTATTTTTTCCTAAACATGAACTCAATTCATTAATTCCTCACAAGAGATTTTTCTTTGTGGCTATTAATGCTTTTTTATAACCACAAAATAGTTAAATTTCTTCCATTTGGGAACGAGTGAACCAAAAACTAATTTCTTTGCATAATTTTTACAAGCTATTCCCGAAGAATTATGGGTGCATTCTCTTCGGATAAATAATCCAATTGGCACCAATTTATTAGCTTATGGTTCTAATTGATACCAATATTTTAATTGTCTCTTTTGATTAGAAATTTAATTTTTCTTATTGGTGATGAAAGATTTCGTTCAATTCTTGATATTCCATATCAATATTACATTAAATCTCCACGTCAATTGTGACTTACCTTTTTTTCTCTAACTCGTATAGTGGGACCCACAAGGTAAGGAAAAGAATTGGCCCTAATTTTTTTTGTCAACGATGACAGTGCCTTCCTTTCCTTTGTTTATTTTGATGGCTACAAGGAATTTGATTCCAAAAACTCAAACTAAACTGATCCAAGAAAATGAATATGCATCGGAGAGATTCGTGAGGGAGTTCTCTCACTTTAAAGACCGATGATTCGGCCGCCAATGATGACAGGAGTAGGAATCTAAAAAAGAAAGACAGAGCTTCTTCGACAACCCATGTGAGCAACAATCGCCACCGCTTGCTCCCTCAACTCTACTTACTAAATGACCACGATCTAACTAATAGCTCCAAATTATATATAATTATTTAGGATATTTTAAAGTCTTAATAATATATTTCTATATATAATATGGTAAAAATAAGTATTTGTACCTCATGTAAGCTTCATTGTTTAATTCCAGGTTCTAGAAACAAGAGGAAAAATTTCTCTTATTTGCTCTCTGTTACATCTCCCATCTGCATCTTTTCATCATTCTTCTCTCTGCAATTCTCTACAGTTCTTCCACAAACACTTAGTTTTACTTTCATGGTTCTTTTAAGATCTAAGGGAATTTTCAAGAAGTGAATAATAAGAATCAATCATCTTTATACTTTAAAGAAATTCTGAATCTAAAGGAAACTTTAATTTTTAGTCTTATTCTTATATCTTTTTATTTAATACCAAAATCATTAGGTTAAATATGTTAGACTAGTTTTCATAAGTATTTAGTTTAGCCTTTTTACTTATGTATGAACCTTATTATTTATTAATTAATGAGTGATTTCTTTACTTTCATATATTTATTAGTTTTAGCTATTATTGTTAGTTAACCATCATACTAATTTAATAATAGTAATTGTTATGAAAATATTTAGGTTGACTGTATTAGAAACACCATCTTTGCTTTCAATCTATGTTGGTAGAAGAAATTTTAGTTGCATCGTTAGTTTGAGTGGCTAGAGAAAAAGACACATCACCATCTCATTCATTAGATCTATGCTTAAAATGATCATTGATGAATTTTCGCTTGGTAGTATGACGGTCGTGCTAATCTTTATAATATGACCAAATGAATAAAATGAGACGAACAATGTCTTGAGCTTGATGCAAGCCCAATTTTGTATGCCCTTGATTTGAAAATATGCTCGAGTCTTGAGCACTCAAAGTGAAAGTATTTAAAGCTTGTTTGTATTTATTAGCACAAGCTCTTGTCATTAAATCTCCATCATGATGCAAAGGATCCATGCGTGTTGAAGGTGATCCTGCTTGCTTGTTTGCATTAGTAAAATTGAAAATGGGTACATAACTATAGAAGGTGATCCACACAATTTAATTATATAGATTGTGTAAAATTGATTATAGCTAAATTAAATTCTGATAAAACAGGTAGAGTTTTCAAATGTATCTCACATTAGTTTCTAAATATATTTCGTAACATCATTAAGTATCGCTTTTAACTTTATAATTTTTATTTTTACTTTATTTTATATTTTTTTAAAATGAAATGAATTTCAACCAAACATACCATGAAACTAAATCGGCTACAAGCCTACAACCAATTGATAAATTACATAATCGTGTTTAGAATATATCTTCTTCTTCCACTGCGGCAGCTACAATCGGGAGAACTAATTAAAAAATATCCCTTCTGGTTGTAACTACGGGAGTGGAAGAAGGAGATATATAATAAAGATTAGCACGACCGTCAAACTGCCAAGCGAAAATTCATCAATGATCATTTTAGAACTTAATTAACTAATAAATTAGTAAAGTTCTATAATAGATTTATTCTTTTCTTCTTTCTACACTTTTATATATATATTAATAAATTATAAATTATTAGTTATATGATCACATATTATATGATAATTATTATTATTATTTTAAATATAAATAATGATAATAGAAATTAATATAAATAAAAAATTAATATATTTTAGAAATTATATTCTGATTTATTAATTATATGTTATTTTCTAAAATTATAAATTATTTTATAATAAATTATTAAAATATTATTTAGAAGCAATTTTATTAATTAATAAAAAGAATATATATTATTACATAACAATTTAAATCTTATTATATATATATAGGGAGAGAGAGAGATCGAGAAAAAGAAGGGGTTTTTACTCTCTTATTTCATCCAAATCAATAAAAGTCTCCAACTTTTTTTCTTTGAAAGAAAAGAGTTTTGGACATAAGATTCTAAAATTGAAATCTCTATTTACTTTTTAAGTTGGTGTGATTGGCAAATTCTTAAGTGGGTCATACACATGGCTCACTCTGGACACCTATATATAGGCCCCTAGGAAATAAAAGCAAAGTGGGTTACTGCATAAGCAGACCAGCAATTTAAGGAAAGCTCACATTAAAACATTCCAAAAATAGAAAGAAAAATAAAAGAAGATCATATGGGCACCAACCTAGCTAACCAACTTTTGGGATTATTAGCTAATTAATCACAATTAGCTTTCTTTTGTCCAAATAATAAGTAAATAAATCACACTTAGCTTTAAAAATCAAGGATTAGAAAAAAGGCCATCATTTTGATTAACTGAAATATGTCCTCTTTTATTTGGCTTCAACTTGAATTAAAACTAAACTCCCTTATCATTATAATCATGGTCAATTATTGGCTTAGAAATCAAAATCCAACTTTTAAACTTGATACAACTTGTTTAACTAGACCTCCCTTTTGAAACCCTAATCCTAGTCAATCAGACAGAAAATATGTATGTCTTTTATCCTAGTTGGAAGAATTACCAAATGTTTAGTAAAATAAATTTTTATTTGAAAAAAAAAGAGAATTATGAAAAATATAAAAATATAAAAATTAAGTAATAATAGCATATAATAGTTCGAATTCAATTGAATTGGCATCTATATCTTTTTTAGGGATCCAACATATTATTTATTTATATTGACACACCTCCTAAATATTAAAAAAAAATATATCCACGTAATTCCTAAATAAAAATATAATAATGATCGAGTTTATAAATTTTAAAAAAATCTCGATAAATTAATATTTATCGTCGATAAAAATTTTCACTAGCTGACAATTGAAATATAATTTTTCTGTTATATTTCAAAATCCCTCTGATTCATAAGGAAAATAAAACTCCCGACCCATTATTAATTTATTATATGTGATTACATGCACATAATATAATAGTATAATATTAGTGATTATTACAGAAGTTATTATTATTATTATTTTAATTATAAAAATTATTTATCCTTAAATTTGAATAAATTTTTTTATTTTAATATAGGATTTAACTAATATAAAATTGAATACATATAATAGTCATTTAATAAAAATGAGAAAATTTTATTAATTAATTAATTAATTATATTTATATAAACTAATACTGAAATTATAATTGATATTTTTTAAAATTAAAAATCATTATTTAACTAATAAAGTAACTTATTATTTAACATGTTATTTTTTATTATTAGAATTATTATTGAATTTTAAAAGTAATATAAATTGTTAACATATTGATATATTAATTCTACTTAAACATAACAATTTATAATAGCATATAATTAATTAGTTAAATATTTATGTGTCATAAATAAATACATATATTCTTAATACCAAAAAGGTTGACATTTCCATTTTATATGTATCAAAAGATTAATTTTTTAATTTATGTATATAGTAAAATATTTTTAATTCAATCCAGTTTAATACTAATCTTTTTAATTATTTTAATTTCGGTAAAATTTTAAAGTAATTTCAATTTGGCGTATTACAAACATATAGTATTTACGATTAATTATATAAGAAAACAATACAATGCTAATATCATGTAATAATAATAATAATAACATAAACATAGAAAAAAATATATCAAAATATTAAATTAATTTGATTAAATTATCAATTATTAACATATTAATTAATGCAAATAATTGATTTAACGAAATTATTTAACCAATCAAACCTTATTTACTCTTAAATAGAATAATTTCGAATTTAAAAAAATCTCTTCCTTTTTATCTTAGCGATCCATCAAATGTGAACACATACGTAAAAGCTAAGTCCTCCAGAATACTTAAAAGAATAAAATGACAATAATAAGGTGGAAAAGAATTATTAAATTAATAACGAAATGAATTAAAAAAGAAATTATTGGGAGGGGTTAAGAAAAAGAGAACAAATGGGACCCACAACATTGTACGGAAGGGTGGAGACAGCACGCCACCTCCGTTAATTTAGGTGAGGCAGCCTTCTCTCTCTCTCTCTCTCTCTATAATATTATATTAATTTTTCTACTTCTCGAGCCCCGTGCTTTTTTTCTCTCTCTTCTCTGTTTTTTCTTTATTAATTAATAATAATAAATAATAATATAATAAAATAATAATAATAACTTTGTTTTGATTTAAGAAATTTTAATGATTAATCTGGTTCACGTGCACACAGGTTGGTGATCGTTTTTTTTCTTGTGCGTCCTTTTGATTAGCATGAGATTTTAATACATTATATTAATCACCGACCATCAACGATTGTCCCTACACGTCATCCCTAATCTATGTTTTCCGGTCGGCCCCACTCTCCTCTTTTTAACTCTCTCTCTCTACACCTGCTCGAGCCCCCGAATCCGTCTGAGCCGTTGATTTGTTTTTTTTAACTGTTAACATGTCAGTATATAAAATTAAGAGTAATGGATTTTATTTTGTAACGTACGAAATAAATTTATTAATATTTAAAGAAAAAGAATTTTAAATTTCAATATTAGATATTTGACCGCCAAGCTAAAAATATATTGGGATGTTGAATTTTGAACCAAGTCGTATATAGAAGATTCAATTAATGATTAAAAGTAAAATAGTTTGAGGCTATTCTTCTGATAAATATATTTTTTTATTTTTTAATATATGAAATACAAAGGAAAAATAAATCAAAAAATAATTTATTAGTAAAAATATCTTTTTAAAATATATAAAAAATATTTATTATGATATATCCCTTACTGCAGTAACTCGTTAAAAGACACCGACCTCGGTTCGGTTGGCTCTTTGAGATGAATTGAAGCAGATCGTTTCAACTCAAATTTTTAATAGCTACTTCTTTTTCTCGCTCTTTAAAATAAAAAATATAAATAAAATTAATATTAATTTTTTTTTAAGTATAATATGTTTTCTTGCTTCGTACTATAGATTTAATAAACTAAATCCAATATCCAATACACATATAAGATTGGTGCATAAATTATTATTTCAAAAAAATAAATTTAAATTCCAGTCAAATATTAAAAAATATTTTTCAAATAGTTTTTAATATTACAACCAAATGCTGAAAAATATTATATTTTTTAGAAAATAAAAAAAAAATTATTTTTCGCAGACAAACGGAGCATAAGTGTCTAAAAGAATTATTTCAAATTAAACGTCATTATGAAAAATCAATAAAATATTAATGATCTTTTCTTTAGCTCTACTCTTATTTATGATGAATAATTATTAATAAAATTAAAAGGAAAGATAAATATAATGGAGGAAGAAATAGAGTTTATCCTAATTTTGAGTATATTAACAAAAAAAATTATATTTAACTATTATTGAAACTAGTGCATGGATTCCTTAATTTTTATGCAATAACCTTAAATCATACTTGATTTAAAATGAAGCGAGTATTTATATCTTTCTCCTTTTTATTTATTTTCCTTTTTTGTTCATTTTTAAACTTTTTTATTCATCATTCTTTTTTACTCAATATATACTAATAATTAAAAATAATAATATTTATTTCATAAGATATTATTATTTTTAATCTTATAATTGATAAAATTGTACAAGTGTGTTATATTAGGCACTTTACTTTTTAGTTTTAAATTTTTGAAAGTCTTGCTATTTATATCATAATGAAATTTCATGATTTATTATGAATTGACTTTTTAATGTAATTAAGGTATTTTTTTATTCTAAAAATAACACATTAATAATATACTTAATATTAATTTTAAGAATATAGTTAATATATAAATTAATACATTATTATTTGTTGAAGATTGGGTTTCAACTATCCAATTTTAACTCGCGGTTTGACCAATGGTCTGTGACATATCAAGGTTGCCCCTGTGAATATCTTTTTCAATATGCTTGATGGTAATGTCTTCTAAGTTGATTTTGGATTTGTTCCTTGACGGAGGGCCCTGTCGCAGGAAACCTCCGCCGCAAAAAGGGGCCTACGGTACCGCATTGCCCTGTTTTTGCGCTATGGAGGCTACCTTGTGCACCATCGACTTCTTGTCGGACACACACTAGGCCTTGTCGAGTCCATTTCGACGTTTGATTTTCTATCGTGGGTCGTTTTGAATCTCCAAATTGAAGTGTCCGACTCTTCCAAGAGTGTCGGGAGTAGGTGTTCACAGTACCATCCCCCTCCTTCTCCTCCCCAAGAATGATTTCCTTCCCATGTCTTTACTTTAGTATTTTTATGCTTCTTGTGCAAATGGGAGACATGTTTGTTTTTATGTATGTTTTTTTGATGTTTAATATGCTTTTGGATAATCTTGGTCTTTGTTGCAAGTTTTGTACTCTCTTTTAGCCTTGTTTCTTTTTTATGGTGTGTTAAATGGGAAAAATTTAATGTCTTATGCATGATGAGCTTATAATCCAAAATCGATTTTATGTATGTTTAAAGTTGATGGTAGTAATATTTTTTCCAATTGTGCAAAAATTGTTTGTCACTAATCTGATTTTGAGCAACATTTATAATTATGGTGGTCGAATAGAAAATATCACACAAAATGAAATTCCAACAACCATTTTTCCTAAGGAAGTATTTAAATCCTATACTTTGCAAATAGAATCACATTTAGCATATAATTTTTTAATTTAAGTAATTATAGTTTAATATCGATTTTAGTTTTTGGCTCTTTTACAATTCTCAATCAAAATTGTCGGGAGGTGAATGAACTCTAATAATAATTAAAAAAATATGGACTGAATCAACAATTGTATATTATAATTATTATCTTTTAAGCGCATAAAATTAATAAAATTTTAAAATAAAAAATAATAATAAATTAATATATTTAAACGATAATATTTTAATAATAAAATATGAAAACAATTTTAATATTAACTAAAATTAAAATTAATATTAATATTAAAACTAAAAATCTAACAATTACGTAGTAGATTTAATAATAAATATGAAATAGTATTTTCCTAACAATTGAACCAAAAGAGCAAAAGAAATACTTGAATATCAATCCGGATTATAGAATATTTTGGATTGAATAGGTCCGGTCTGAGTATAAGAATGATGATAGATAAACAGACATCAAATTGATTTAAATAGTGTTTGACAATTTAAATAAAAAAGAGAATTGGCACACACAAACACATAAGAAAGAAAGAAACAGCAACATCTCTCTCTCTCTCTTCTTGTTTCTGTGAATTGTAAAAGGAAAAAGGAAAGGGAAAGGGAAAGGCAGAGAGGGTCTATTCTATTCTACAAGTCTTATCTAATCTTGCATTAAACACAAGAACACAGAAAAAATACAGAGCTAATGGTAATGGTAATGGTAATGGTAATGGTTCCTGTCTGCAGCCACAAAACCCAATACATTACTCTTATTTGAGTCTTTACTTCTCTTTTCTCAAAAAAAGAAAGCGCCGCTTTCTCACTACCCAAACTCAAAACATTTTCTCTCTCTCTCTCTCCATCCACTTGCTTTTTCTTTTTTTGTTTGGATCCTAGTTTACTTTGTCTCCCACACTCAAGAATATTTTAATATTATTAATATAAAATCTATTTAATATTTTAATATATTTTATTAAAATTTAATTTAACTATAACTAATATCATATAAATTTTATTATATAAAATATTTTATTAATTTTTATTATATTTAAAATATATAAATTTTATAAATTGCTACTGAACATTGAATTAATTGAAGTTCAACTAAATTTAAAGTTAGATTCAAATCCAATTCAATTTTTTTTAATTTAAATCTGACTAAATGATAAATTTTAATTTGACTCGATTATTCTAAAATAAAAATGAAATATAAAATAATAAAAAAATTTATATTAAACTCAAATTTGGCTCAATTAATATAAAAATTTTAAAATATTAATTTAATACAATGTGCTATATAGACCTTTTAAATGTCGGACCCCAAAGACTAATAAATAAGTAAAAAGAGGAAATGCAACGAAGGTGAAAAAGAGTAGCAATTAGAAGAGCGTGACAAGCACGAAATGGGAGGTGAGAGTGTGGGAAAGAGATGACTGATGACATTGCAGCTGCGCAGATCTAGTGAGTAACAGCAGCAGTAATAGGGTGGGCGGGTGGGTGGGTGGAGGGAGGCAGGCAGCTTTTACAAAGCGTAGGGTGGGCGATAGATTGCAGACACCGAGGAGTTAATGTGAATGTGTCTCGAGCCCTGAGCTCTGAATCTTTGCTACGTTATCACTTTGTTGCCTGCCTCAATTAAAACCTCGCGAATCAGATCTCTCTCTCTCTCTCTCTCTGTTTCCTTCTAACCCTACTTTCTGTTTTTCCTTTGCCCCCAAAACCACTTCTCCTTCTTTCACTCTCCACGCGCCTTTTCGTTCGTTTGTGTTACACTTCAGTTTATTTTTCTCTTTTTATGTTGTTGTCTCTCGGTCTACCGGGAAGAAAAGTTTTGTCTCTCTCGGCTTGGGTGTGTGGATTCTAATCTTAAAACTATTAACTAATAAATAGTTTATAATCGGATAATAATATTAATTCTATTCTAAAAATAATATATTAAATATATTCTAATATATATTATTAAAAATTAATTTTATAATTAGATAATAATTCTAATTCTAAAAATAACATTTTAAATTATATAAAAAGTTTTTAATTCTAAGAAATAGTAATACTATTATATCGATAGTATTAGTTTATATAATACTAAAATTAATTATAAAATATTTTTAAAATAGTTTTTATGTTATTGTACTAATAAGATTTTAAAAAAATTAAAAATAATATTTAAAAATAGTTATTTGCTTTTTTTTTTTTAAATATTATGACTAATATTAACTATTAAATTTTTTATTATATTGTACCTATCAACTTGATTTATAATCGAAATAATAATAACGATCGTATAACGCCCAGTTAAATGACTAGTTCTTATCTAAATTTGGTATATATACATAATTAATAGTCAAATGCCATGTATATAAGAGTGTTTTATACTTTAGTAATATTTGACATATTTCTTCCTTTGAAACTAATAAAGCTTCATTTGCCATTGAAGTTAGAAAAGTGTTTTTCTAATTTCAATTTTTATTTTATTATCTTTTGAGTTTTAAAAATCAATTTTGTAAGAAGTAGGTGAATTGATTATTTTAAAAAAATGGGTTAGAAAAAACAATTTATAAAAAAGTTAATTTATTAAATTAAAAAAAATTTAAACCTGCTTTTGAAACACCCAACAAAAATTTTAAATATGTTTATTACCTATCAATTCGGTATATATGTGAGTATATACACCAACTTTGAGAGATATAATAGGAAATCACTTCCTTAGCAATCATATACCTCAATAACTAAAGAATTATGATACATATGGAATGCAAGAAAATGTCATCTAATCAAGATGATTCCAAAATCCAAAAATCTCATCAAGTGAAGTTAAGGAAAACTAGTTCCAATAATAAAATTAGCACTTGAATTCAACTCTAAACGTCACAAATCAAGTATAATTTGAAAAGTTAAGAATTAAACATAAGAGTTTAGTTAGAGAATGCCACAAACTAAAAATAGTATGATAAGTTCAAAGTTTATGCAAGAACTTAAGTAAAAGTATCCACAACGAGCAAATAAAGATTATCATTCACAAATAGATTCTAACAAATGAATTTAGCGTTAATAGTTATAGTCAAAACATGATAAAAACCCCTAAATGGATGTCTTTTAATCTCTCTCACGTTTTTTCCTTTAATCCCCATTAAAACTCATTAAAAATGGTTGTTTCTACATTGATTGCACTCATTTTGTAACTCCTAAATAACAACTCATAATGTGCACCCATTTGTAACTCTATATGACAACTACACACAACACACATATAACTCACACTTAATAAAATAGATCCTCATTAAATAAAGCTAAACTAAAATAATTACTTAAGCTAATAAAAATCTAAATAAATATGAATTAAGCCCAAAAGCCTAATCATGGCCGAATGACTTTTATTCTTCAAAATGAGTTAAATGTCTCAATATAAGGTTGGACTCTTGTCTATATGCATCAGTTGCATTTCTAATTTTAGACCTTTTGATGCATGCCTTTGCAATGAAACCTCATGACAGCCTTAATTCATATCACTTCTCCCTTTCTTGAAAGGAAATTCGTCCTCAAGTTTTATCTAAATATCGTAAAGGAAATTAACATATAATCTCAAATGGTAACAGAATGCAATCATCAACCTGCAATTCCTTCACAATAGTGATTAGAGAAACTTTAGAACAAATAATATTTTTAGACCAATAAATCCAACATGCTCAAAAGGCTCAATTTCATCAAGTGAAACTTCTTCAATCTTCACTAACTGAACCTTTACCTCTTCATCAAAACTCTTTATTATTGAATTCATTCAAAGGTAGCAAATTATTGTCTTCCTTGCTATCTTCAATTATCACGTCTTCAAAATCTACATTAACTTCAGTAGAACAATTTACTTCCTCTACATCATCAGTATTAGTTTTCAATAATGACTTAGAATCGGTTTTACCTTTGAGATGCTTAAGAGAGCTATTAGTCAACATCTTGAACTTTTCAAACTCATGCTTAAATATTTCAAGATTAATTCTTAAAAATTTGTTCTCCTTTGATAATTCATCAACAAATACTTGACTTGCTTGTCTATCTAACCTCTTAGGCTTAGGTTTGGAAGAATAAATATTTTATCTACACTCTTCATAGCGATCATCTCTTTGACCTCACAACTTATCATAAGATTGATAACGAAGAATTCGATATTGTCTTATAAACTCATCTTGATGAAACATTTTCCTTATGATAATAAAAATGAAAAGAATTTAAGAACAATTGAAAGAGATTAACAAGAAGGGACAATAGAATATTTTTTCATGGACAAAGGTATAAATTTTAAAAAAGAGTACTTAGAAAGATAAAATTGGAATAAGAAGAATTCAATGCAAATAAAGAAAATGAGAAACTTGAATAAAACACAAAGATAAGCAAACCTCAACTTGAAGCAAGCTCTGATACTAAATGATAGAAAATAAAAAACACAAAGGATAAGCAAACCTCATTTAAGGCAATCTTTGATACCAAATGATAAGAAATCAAAAAATACAAAAAATACAAAGTATAAGCAAACCTCAATTGAAGCAAGCTCTGATACTAATGATAGAAAATTAAAAATATATAAAAAAACACAAAGGATAAACAAACCTCAATTGAAGTAAGCTCTGATACCAAATGATATGAGCCTCAAAGAGAAAAGTGAGACTCAATGCTCAATGAGGTTCTTTTGCCAAGAACCGTTCTAAATTAGATTATTAAATAAAATAAAAAGATAAAAAAATAACAAACCTTGACCTAAATGCTTATTAGAGTATGAATCAATATTATTAAAACCTTGACCCATTACTTATAATGAAGTAAGAACCAATGTTATTAAAATTCTTGACCCAATGTTTAGATATGCATGAACCAAAAGTTTAAAGAAAAATATTGATGCCACACTCAAGAACGAGATGAGAAGATGAGTGATAAGTCATGTTTAGAACGCTACAAGAGAATAATCTTAATAAGTTTAAAACGTCATAAGAAAAATAATCTTCATAAGTTCAAAATCTCATAAAGAAACAAAAGAGATTTTAACCCTTAGATTTCAATGCAACATGCTTAATTTATTATAGCTCCCTTTACAAATAGATTTGGTTTTATTTATATAGCCAACAAATGAAATGAAAATAAATTTATTACATAGCATGTGAAAAGCTATAAGTAACCACCATCCTTTAAATTCTTTTTGTAACATCAAAGATTTGATAAGTTTTTGCAATTAATGATGCCTTTTTATATGGAATGTAACCTCCTCATAATTTAATAAATAGATGCTTGAATCATCGTAAGAAGCTTATTGGATTTGAATAATTCCAATAATGAAACCAACACTTGGAATTCAACTCCAAATGTCACAAACCAAGTATGATTTGATAAGTTAAGAATCAAACATAAGATTTTTGTTAGAGAACGCCACAAATTAAAAATAGTTTGGTAAGTTCAAAGTTCATACAATAACTTAAGCAAAGACACTCCCAAGGGCAAAAATAAAAATTATCATTCATCAATAGATTCTTACAAATGAATTTGGCTTTAATATTTTATAGCCAAAACAAGATATAAAAAACTCTAAATGGATGTCTTTTGAGCTCTCTCATATTTTTCCTTTTAATTCCTATTAAAACTCATTAAAAATAGTTATTTCTACATTGATTGCACTCATTTTGTAATTCATAAATAATGACTCATCATGTGCACTCATTTGTAACTCCACATGACAACTACATACAGCATACATATAACTCACACTTAATAAAATAGAGCCTCGTTAATTAAAGCTAAACTAAAATAATTATCTAAGCTAAAATCCAAAAAGATAAAATTCAAATAAATATGAATTAAGCCCAAAAGTCTAATAATGACTGAATGACTTTTATTTTTCAAAATGGGTTAAATACCTCGTTATAAAGTTGGACTCTTGTCTATATGCATGAATTTTTTTAAAATTTCTTGGATCTTTTGGTACATGTCTTCGTAATGGAACTTCATGGCAGCCTTCATTCATATCACAATAATTTTTGAGTGATATTTAATAGATCTATTCACAAGTTTGGATTTCTTCTTGTTATGTCTAAATTCGTATTAAAAATTAATAACTTTGGATATCTTTTTGTTCTGTTTAAATTTATATTAAAATTACGAGTATATTTCCCTTTTAAATCCACCCTAGTTTAAACTCAAAACTTTTGGATAAATTTGAAAATATTATTTCGTTAAGATCTAATTTTAAAAATTGTATATTTAACGCATTATATATTTTTAATTTACGATATATATCAACTAAAATAAATTCAGGCTTATGCTTTAAAAATTCAAATTGGATTTGTAATTTGAACAAAGAGGAATGCTAACAATACTCTCTTTTAATTAATATCCTATTGGTTCATTTTATCTAACTTTTTCAATCTAATAATTTTTTACATTTTTAATAAGTTAAACTAATTTTATATCATTTCTTATTAATGATTAAATTTTTAAATACTTTATTATGTGAATAATAATATTTTTATTTTTAACCGATTTTCAGTAGATTTTATTTTATATAAATAATTATAATAAAATTATTAAAGTAAAAAAATATTATTATTTATGTATAAAATATTTTTAAAATTAAAATTAAAATAATAAATTTTAAGTTATAACATAGAGATCTATCTTTTTGTAAGTAAATAAATTTATTTTACTTTTTTAATAAAAGATATGAAATTAGTTTAACTTGTTTTCTATTTAATAAGTTGTCCGAAATTAAATGTTAAAAAAATTATTAGAGTGAAAAAGTTAAATAAAGTGAACTAATAAAAAAAAAAATCGTCTAAGAGAGTGTTCAGAAAAAAATATTACTAGCATTTTTTCTAAAATTCGATAACAAAAAAATTGTCCGAAATTAAATGTTATATATTATAGTTTCTCAAACTTAAACATGATCTTAAGCAATGAAGTCTAACATTTAAATGATTGTGGAATCTCTGATATTTAAGATTTAATAAATTAGTAACTTTTATTAATTAATAAATTTCAGAAAAATTAATTTTATTTTTCTTTAAATAATTAAATTTAAGGAATTAATAATTCTAACATTTTTTAATTTTCTAATTCACTAAATATATTAATCATAAGAGTGAACTCTATATTTGGTTCTTATAAAGTTGATTTAATAATTCAATTAATTAGATTAATTTTAAAAAATGCTCTAATTTTTTCACACATAATTGCAAATATTCTAAAAAAATAAATAATTGGATCTAGCCGAGCTAAAATGATATAATATTTTATACTCTATGATATAAGTTTATCCAATAAAATTGTTTATTAGCCTTTTTTTTTTCAATTTACTAAGAGAATCATTTTAAAGAAACTTATTTGCTCGAAATCATTTAAAAATAATAATAAACTAAATTCATAATTCATTTAAACTAAGAATTGCTATAATTCAAATTGATTATTACTTCCTATATATAAAGCATATAAAGTCTAATACACGTTGCTTACTATTGTTTCTTTTGTTTATTAATTTTGAACATTACTATTGTTCTTTTATTTAAGACCTTGAATATGATTTTTTTTATTTTTCTTTTTTCCTTTATTTTGTTTTCATTCCAAAAATGAAAAAGAATTCTATTTTCTTAAAAATATTCCTTTATGCCAAACTTAAGGTAAAATCGTACACTCAAAAGGTATTATGTGTGAATATATGTAAATAAGTTAATTTTAATATATATTATAATAAATGAAATAATATTTTGTAATATATAAATATTTTATATTTTAATATTTGATAATTAATATATATATTTAATTGTTTAATTATTAATTATTTATCTGTAATATTATATAGAGAGTGATATACAATAAGATTAAGTAGGACAAAAATGGAATTTAATTTTCATCCTTGCTCTAAATTTGTCCCATCCTTGATCCTACGGGTATTATTCAGCCCCTACTCAGCCTATTTTGAGCATAAATAATTTGTGTCATATTGAAATACATAAATGTGTAAATGAAATTATATGGTTAAGAAAAATATGATTTGATTTTTTAATTTAATTTCAAGGAAAACGTGCAACAACAACAGTAGAGCATAATCTTTTCCATCAATATATGAGGAATAATTGGTTCTCTTTTTTTATAAAGTCAGAAGTTATGTTTTATATATATATATATATATTATTAATATTATATATATTGTTTAAAATGATTAAAACGAACACGTTTTGAGAAAAAAGAAACAAGAAAAACTAAAATTATATATTCAACCTCATAATCTTGATGCGTGATGCTATTTACTTGACTAAAAAAAATTCAATTTGAGAAGATGCCATTCAAATGATTAAGGTTAAAAAGGCAATCTCTTTCTCTTTCTAATGAAATTTAATTTTCCAATTTAGTAAAGTTAATTTAATTTTTATTAAAAAATTATTTTTAAATTTTTAAATTTATTTTTTGTTGTTGCAGAAAATAATTAAAATAAAAGAGAAATATCAAAATCATAACTACAATAAAAAGTAATTTGTGTAAATTTTTATGCTATTAGTGACTATAAATAAATTATAAAATAATATAGTTAATCTTATAATTGATTGAAAGAAAGGTTATCAAGCAGAAAATAATAAAAAATATATTGAGATATTAATCTTATATTTTTTATTTTAAAATATTTATTACTTCAACATATTATAATTATTTTTAAAAAAAATATGAAAGCCTCATAATAATTTATGATAAATCTAAATCCTATTTAGTTAAATAATGAAAGTAAATGAGTGTAGATGTAACACTCGAAATTTTTCTTTTATATATATTTAATAGTGAGTTTTTATTTAAGTTAATTTTAGCTTTATTTTTATTCAAGTAAACTATTTGAGAAATGATTATATTTTGGTTATTCAAATTTTTCCAAATGCATATTTATATAAATAAAATTATATATTGAAAAATTATGATAGAAATTATAAGGGATGTTTTTATAAAAGAATTTTGAGAAAATTGGTATTATAATTGATTAGTAGTATTAAATTTTGAGTTGGAAATTGATTATTTAATTTAATTGTGTGTAGGATTTAATTGGAGGATTATTTTGGAATAAGTATTAAAAGTATAATGTTATTTTTATGGGGTTTTAATGGAAATTTGTGAGCTTGGTATTTTTGTAAATAAATATGTCGGTCAAGGGTATTTTTGTAATTGTGTATTTTCAATAATTCGATTTTGGCCCAAATTAAATAGTTAAGGGCTTAATTGAAAGGCTAAAAAGAATTTTAGGGGTCAAATTGGAATTCTACAGGATGAAATTGTAAGTAATTAAGAAAGTTGAGGGACCAAATTGCAATAAGGAAAAGTTCGGGAGCCTAATGTTGATATTGAAGGGAAAGAAATCGGGAAGAGAGAAGAGAAAGAAGGAAGAAGAAGAAAGGGAGGAGAGAGAGGGGCGTCGGCGTCCATGGTGGACGGAGGCCAGGCCGAGGGCGGTATTGACGTCGGAAGGAGGCATGCAGCGAGCACGATGGTGGCGGTGGAGGCGGTGGCGGCCGGCGGAATCGCGTGGCGTGTGGCGGCCGTTCCGCTTCCGTGTTGGCGGCCGAGTTGGGTGGCGATCGGCTCTCGGCGAGGCTCTTCGGCGGTGGCGATGCCTGTGGTGGTCGGAGACGGAAGATCCGGTGGAGAGAGAAAATGGTGGCAGCCGGCGTTTTTGGGTTTTTTCGGCGAGATCCGGCGGAGGATGGACGATCGGAGGATGTATCCCGACTCTCCTCAGCTCAAGCTTTGCATTGGCACCGGTTTCGTGGCGATCGGGCTTCGTTTGCGAATCGACGGTCGAGATCGTCATCAGCGCGTCGTTGTGAGTCCGATGGTGTGTTCGGATCGTCGATCGGACTCCGGCGGCCGGAGGCGAGTTGACCGAGCGATCGAGCATCTCGGTAATTATCTTTGGCCCGTTAATTTTGGAATTCTTGGTTTAATTGTGTCTAATGGTTTATATTGAGTATTTGATGTTATTGTGAGTCAAAAATAATTGTCCACACGCCTTGTGTTTTGTCTTTGTGTGGCGAGTCGGAGATAGTGAAGTTTGGGGATCCGACTCCCGTTGTTTAAATTGTTGGATATTGGAAGTGTTCTTTTGGCAGGTCTTGGACCCGTTTTTACGGGGGGTAATGTTCGTGTTGTAGAGGAGGTTCTGCCGGATTTTCGGTAGAATTCTCCTGAGTCGAGATTCTTAGACAGTCAGTCCTAGGAGTCTAGACCTAAGATTAAAGATCGATTGTTTCAGCGTTTTGATAAATTATTTTCCGCGACTAGATTGTCCGTTTGTTCGGCTCGCTCCAACCGAGGCACCGGAGCAGAGCTAGGAGGTCGCCTAATTCTGTGAGTTAAAGTCATATATCGCTTATGCACGTGTCATGCATAAAATTTGATTTGCTACTGTGATTATTCATTTGCAATTTTAATTTTTCATTTAATTATTATCATTATTTTCTTGATGCTTTTAATTATTATTTAAATATATTTTTCCTTTATCACCAATTTTAATATTGTATGATGACTCAGGATGGGACGGCAGTAGAACATAGGAGTTGGATGAGTGTCCCAATATAATCTGAGAGAGATAAGGAAAGGGTAAAGAGGTAAAAAATTTTAAGAAAGAAAGATTAGGACCTGCCCTAGTCGAGCATCGCTCTCTGGGCTTAGTAGAGTGTGGTTGCCGAAGTAAAGGTCCCTGATCGAGCATTGCTCTCTGGGCGCCGGCTTATTTGGAAATTTAAGTGACCAGACTGGAGGTAAGGTCCCTGGTCGAGCTATGCTCTCTGGGCGCCAGTCTTATTGGATAAGAGAGCCGAAAGGCTAAGGCTGAGAGTTAAGTGACCGGACTGGAGGTAAGGTCCCTGGTCGAGCTTTGCTCTCTGGGCGCCAGTCCTGTTGGAATGAGAGGTTTGAGATGATAGAGTTGAGGTTAGTTGAGACATAAGTGTTGAAATAATCGAGATTTTAGAGTTGGGATTAGAGTTCTATTGAAGTACTCCGTCCCGTTGCATGTGGAATAAATTTTGTTTAAGCATGGCATGACACATGTGTTTTAACATGACACGTATGGTTCGCGTGATTTATTAATTATTTTAAAATTTAATAAGGTGACATTGAGATATTTGAAACTGTTATAGATATATGATTTTAACTCACTCTCGAGACTGACAGTCTCATTTTTACTGTTTTTCAGATTCGTGACTGTTAGTTCTCCTGCGACTCTTATTCAGTAACCCGACTCCTTCATCATCGGGTGATGTATTTGATTTGGTATGTAAATTGGTAAATCTTAGATTCTCCGCAGTAGTAATAGTAAATGTATCAGTTGTAAATTTTCTGAGCTTCGGGTCTCGCCTAGTTTTTCTGGTAGACCGAAGTAATTTTATAAAGTGTAACTATTAAGATAAATTGTAGCTTTAATAATATTAATTTGAGATGAGATTTGTTTAAATCAGTGAGTGTCAGGCTTACTACGGGTTTCGGTGGCCTTAAGTCTATCCATTCCCTAGTGCCGGTCACGGGCCCACGGGTGGGGTCGTGACAGTAAAATTATTCGTAAATCAAAATATAATAAATTATTAAATTTATAAATAACAAGTAATGATTAGTTACCGTAAAGGCTATTATATTTTTAGAAATCTGAAAATATGTCTCATAATTATTTCATATTTTAATATTTTAATTTGAAAAGATAATTTGTTTAAGATTTTAATTCAATAAATGAGTGAGATGTAGAAAGTATATGAGACAAATAATGGTTAAAGCATGTTACTGTGATAATTTTATAGTTTCAAATTCTAAAGTGAATCTTTAACAAACTAAAAATATAGGCTACAATTTTTAAAATTAAAAAATGAGTAAAGAATAAGAAAAATTACAAATATTCTTTTTTTGTATTGTTTACTTTCTTAGTGAATAATTATGTCATGTCATGTCATTCTTTTAAAAAAATGCCATTTTTTTATGTAAATTTTTTTTTTGTGTTGTATACTTTTTTTTTTAACTCAAATGTACTTTTGCAAATGAAAAATGTATTTATGCAAACTCATTTAGTTTGAAGGTAAAAATATTATTGAAACTTTAAGAAAGAATTTATAAATAATTTAAAAAAATTGATGAGCGGATTCATTAATGGCATTTATATCCAATTTAATCCAATTTATATAAATAATGGTCTTTTTTTATTATCCTTTTATAACCTATTTAATTATAATATATTATTCATTTATTAGCCATTACCCATAAACAATAAAACTTTTCTATAATGATATTCTATATAGGAATAATCTCTATATAGTGATATCAGTCTCAGTTTGGCTAGTTATAAATATAAATGAACTCTCTATTGTAATAAATTATGAATTTTAAGTTTCGTTTTAAAAAATATTCATCTAATAGTAATATTTGTATATATGACTTTAAAAAATATATCTTATACTATATTTTGTTTTACTATAGTATTGTTTTATCTCATCAATCTTATTTATGTAGTATGACAAGATAATTACATATCTTATTTCTGGTTTCTGTCATTTTACCAATAATAATAAATATAAAATCCAAAGAAAAATTTTAGTGCTCAAATCTCCATTAAATTATAGCTTCCTCATAATTATAAATTTTATTTGATTCCCAGTGTATGATTATAAAATAATCAACCTAATAAAAATGAATTAGAATAAAAAAGAAAGAATAAGGATGAAATTTATCATCTTTATTCAAGAAACCAAATCCTTGCAAACACATACCAAATTTATACATTAATTATTATCTTTTTATTTTTATTGACTTTATTTTGCAAACGGACGAAGGCAAGTGAGAGTCTTTTATGTATACATATACACACACATTGCACATTGCACTTAATGCTAATAAGTTGACTTGTTATTGTTATATAAAATATAAATTTAATTTAATAATTAATAAACAAATCACGTGAAAATTAAGCGGACTCGTTATTTAATCTTTTAATATTAGTGTTATATATTATATATGTATTTGATTACAAAAATATTTATTTTTTCTATATAACTTAAATATACTCTAAAAAGTTAATTATTAGGAAAATTATTATACACATTAGAGTTTCTAAGAGCTCCGTAATCTTATAGATATCTATAATTAGTAAGTTTTCATAATTGGAACCGATTATTAATCTTTAATATATTTAATTAGTAAAGTTCAAATTATATATAGATATTTAGGATATTTTAGAATTTTAATAGTATATTTTATATATAATATGGTGAAAATAAGTGTTTATACCTCACTTAAGTTTAACTGTCTATTTTCACATAATATTAACGGAGGAGGAAAAACACAGAACTAAATAATAAAAAGAGCTTAATTTGATATGTTCGTGTCAATACCCAAGATTAAGAAACGCAAACTTGCTATTTGCTGTGCTAACTGAATTATATAAGGTCCAAAGATGGCACTTTTAGTCATTTTGTATTATTATTATAATTTATATTAAGAGTTATTATGAGATAATATTTGATGGAAATAAGGATATTAATATTTGATGGAAATAAGGATATCTATAGTCTTATCTATTAGATAGACTTATATTTGATATACATATCTCTAGGGAGACTTACTTATATAATGACTCTTCTCTATACATATCTCTACAAATCTAATCTTAAAAGAAGATTAGAGTTTTCTCCTATCTGCTCTTTGCTACATCTCTCATTTGCATCTGTCTTGTCTCTGCAATTCTTTATAGTTCTTCCATAAATACTTAGTTTTAGTTTCATTATTCTTTTAAGATCTAAAAAGCTTTTCAAGAAGTTTAGTCTTTTTAATTGTATATGAACCTTGTTATTTATTTATTTGATGAATAATTTCTTTACCTTCATATCTTTATTAGTTTCAATTACTGTTGTTATCATATCAATCTAATAACAATACTTGTTATGAAAATACTTAAGTTGAATATATTAGAAACATTATCTTTACTTCAATCTATGTTGGTAGAAGAAACTTTACTTGCATTATTAGTTTGAGTGGCTAAAGGAAAATACACCTTACCATATCATTCATTACATCTAGCCTTAAGATAAAACAAGGAGATTACTAAATAATTGACTAAAATAAATATTATCTTCATCATATAGCTTTAAATCATAAGCATTTCCATTGCATATTTATTTATTATTTGGTTACTTTTATTTATGAATATCATACTCTCAAAATATTGGTTTAAAGTGTTTAGGTTTATTTTTATTGTTTTATGTTGATAATTAGTCTATATAATAAGTGACTTCATAATTTCTTGAGAGATTGATGTCATAGTGAATTTACCGCTTTAATAGAAGAACGATTTGTTCATTTATGAGTATTAACTTAGACATTTCATTAATCAATTTGAACAAAAAAATTTAAGAGTTTATATTTATAAACTCATTAATTAAATTAATATTATGAAATATATTTTAAATATTTATTTGACATTATAATATAATATATTATTTAGCATCAATATACGACTATTTTAAAATTTTAACAAAAGTTTTTTGTTATATGTAATACCATATATAAAAGTGCAAAGGTTGAAGAGACATAAAAATTTACTAAAATGACCTTACTGATTATATTTAATTAATTGGATTAATTTAGTCATTTATTAATTAAAATTGATAAAATAATATTAATAATTAATTAACTACATATCCAATTCTAGAAGTTTAATTCTATTATTACTGGTTGTAAAGTAGAATTTTAAGAAAATAATGAATTTAAAGAAAAAACAATTATAAGAAAAAAAAATGTGGCACTTATGCATGGAAAATGTGCGCCAAATTATCCTATTGCCTATCACAATATAAATACTAACCATAGTCCTTTAGTATTCTAACCATGAATTTTTATATAAATATGAAATCTCATTATTAAAATAATTATAAAATACAAACACAAAATATTTATAATTAGTTTAAATTAGTATGGAATGAGTAACCCTAAGATAAAAAAATATATTGACTTATCTAAGAAAGTATCAATATATTAGGAAATTTTAATAAATTAATTCATTATTAACCACTAATACGAAATTATTAATATATTATAATATTATTATTAATCCTACTAAATAATGTAACAAACTAAAATTATATGTAACTAGAAAAAACTATAAATAAAATGAAGATAAATTCTTTATATGTTGATTTCACTTATATTACACGCATGAAATATAAATGAGATATTTATAAAATTAGTATATATATATATATATATATAATTAGATAAATCATTTAATTGTATTATAAACTCTTATGAATCATTCTATTAAAAGATAAGTACTTTTTATTTTAGTATATATAGGTGGCATTGAACAATATAATATAATAAACATATTTAAAAAAATAACGGTTAACTACGTCGATGATAATAATAATAATAATAAATTTTAAAGACATTTCTAAATCTTTTACTAATAAAGTCTATTGAAAATTAATATTAAGGATAAACTATTATAAACCTTTTTAAAAAAACTTCTATCACTATCAAAAGTTTAATTAGTTGTAAGAATAAATTATTATTTGCTAATTATTTATTATTGAAAAAATTTATATAGTCAGTAATCTCTTAATTAAAATATTATATAATTTTGTTAGAACTACTAATGATATTTTCTTAAAAAATGAAAATATAAGTTCTTTAAAGTAAAATTTCAAAATATGATATATATATTATCTTTAGCTGGATCTTAAACTAAAATAAAAATATAACACTTATGCTAGGATTAGGCTAAAAGAAGAGTGCATTAATGAGTTCAATTATTAATATTCAAGTGTATTGCACGTCCGTGGAAAATTATTTATTTATTTATTTTCATAATAATCAATAGCAAAATAAAATATTTGAAGAACAAAAAAACCACAATTAATAGTTATTTATTCAATAATGCCATCAGCAATGCATATTATATAAAATAATAAATTATTAACTCATTATTTAGCTTTAACAATAATTTCAAAGTTGCTGATATAATTTAAACATAAAAGCTTTGTAAATTTTTTTAATATTTGGATAATCCTTTTACATTTTAAAAATTCTTTTAATTGTCAAGCTTCCATGTTATTATACTTATCCTAAATAGTAAAAATGGCTTAAATATATTTTAGATATGTAACCTAAATATAATATTAAAATTAAAAGACTTAATTTTATAATTTTTTAAATTAAGAAAATAAAAGAATAGTTCATACTATAAAGTATTTGCTATATTTTACCTTATTAAACTAAAATATAACTTCATTATATAATTCTTTAATTATATTAATATACTTTTATAACAAATATGAATCTTGATTTTTCTTTAACAATATATTAAATTTACTTATTGATAGCTATATAAATAAGCAGTATAAATTTCATAAGTTATAAATAAATGTATTTAAAAATAATTTACTATTAAAAAAGATTTTATCATTATATTAACACTCGAAATATTTATGATGATAATTTAAATATATCTATATTATTCTATTTTTTAAGTTATAATGAGTCAAATAATTAATATTTACATCGAACGCAAGTGAATAAGAAAACTAGTCTCTTTATAACCGGGTTTGGATATGAATAGATAATTTTTTTTTATGGATATAATAGCTTTTTTATTTTTAATCAAATGTATTTCTGAAAAGTTCATTTTTAAGATAATCATTCATCTATTATAAATAACAAAATTTAAATAAAAATCAAACAAGCAAAACCTTAAAATGGTTCTTTTTATAAACTTAACTTGTATGTTTATTCATAAACTTGTTGAGATATAGATACATAAATTTTTTTATGAATAATTTATAATTTAATTTTAGTTTAAAATGTTTTCTCTAAATTTTTTTTTAAAATTTGAGCGAGTCATTAATTTCTTAAAATATAGATTAAATATAATAAACCAGCAAAAGAAATAGTTTTAATTAAATTGATAACGAAAAATTATAGCATAATTTCTTATTCCTCTTAAAATCTAATAGGCAAATAACTAAATTAACTTATCTATTTTGTTTGAATAAATTAAATTAATTCATCATTATAAAGTTATTAAATAGTCTTTTATAAATTTGTTTGTCCTTGCATCTTTTCCTTTTTCACCTTTATATACTTTACATATAAATTATCATTATTATATACTTGTTGTACAATATTTTATAGTTATATTTAATTTTTTAAATAAGTTGGATAAATCATGAAGAACTTAGTTATCTATTTAAAACATTTTAGTTTTATTTCTTACTTTAACACTTTATGTATTTTTAAAATTCATGTTATTCATGTCATTGTATAAAAATCTCAGTAATTAATATTATTTTTTAATTTTATATATTCCTCCAATCATCTTATAGATGAACCCAAACTTTTTTACTCTTTCTTTTATTAATAAAACTCCTTCTTTTGTTTCTATTTTATAAAATATAAAATATTATTAGGATTGTGGTACTAATTATGTGAATAAAATGATAAAATAAGTAACATAAGAGACATAAATTTAATTATTAATACTAATTTTATTAGATATACTTTTTCTTAGTCAAATCTATTATTATGCTCCTGAATTCTTTTTGTTTTATTTTATTGAACCATTAAAGTTTTAATTTGTTTTATTCAACTTTTGTATTTTTATTTTTAATTTTATTAAAAATTTCTTATGTATATTTTATAAGACTTTTATTTATTTTATTGAACCCTTATACTTTTATTTTTACATTGATTAATGACCATTAAGTCCTCAATACAAGAAAAAATAAAAATACAAGAGCTCAATAAAATAAAATAAAAATTAAAGGACTTAATAAAATAAAACTGAAGGATTCAAAACTTAAAAATATATTTTATCTTTTTTTATCTAATTCTTGCAAGTAATAAATATTAACTATTTGACTCGTTATCATTTAAGAATTAGAATAATATATATTTTCAAATTTAGAATTATACACATTCGTAGTATTAATAATAATAAAATATTTTTATTAAAATAAATTCATCTATAAATAGAGTTATAAAATTTTATTACTTGGACTGTTATGCAATATTCTAAGCATGTTATAATGGTTAACTGTAATTAATATCAATCGTGCCATGCAATAAAAGAGTAGATATCGGAGCACGACTGTGTTATGGTCATGGCAAAAAGAAGCTGTGTCACAAGGGTAGAGACACGACCGTGTCGAACAAAAGAAGATTTTCTTTTATAGTAGGACTTGGAAATTCAAGAGTAATTAGGTTTTATTCAAACTTTTTCTATAAAAGAGGATATATAGAAGCATTATTAGGCATTTTGGGAAGACACAAAGAAGTAGACAAGAAATTAAAGGAGAATTAATCAAAGATTCAAGAAATTCATTTATTTTTTTTTCATCTTTATTCTTAATTATATTTGTGATTATTGCCATAATTATACGCGACTCAACTTCTTTATAGGATTTAGGTTGGGGTTATTCTAGGATGTGATTGAACATATTTTATTTTTTATTAATTTAATTTTCAGTTAATTATATTAATTGTGTTTAATTTATGCGTCGACCAGCTGGATTACATGTTAATGGTTAGATTAACCAATGAGAGTTGGAGAATTTTACTAGCCTAAAAATCATAAGAATTATATGACTCAATTGCGAGAGTAGGTGGGCCTTTGAGAGATAAAAATGATTATTAACAAATTTAATGATTTTCGATTAACTTCTTAATTATAAGAGTAGGTTAAATTTTAATATTAACATGCTTAACTGAGGTTGAAAGAGTCTTTAAGTACTTTAGAATAATTATCTTGAACTGAAATCAAAGTGTTTAATAATCAAAGTGTTCATGATTAGATTGGAATAATGAAACTAAAATTAAACTCTAAGCTTTAATTATTTGATTTTATTTTAGTTTAAATGTATATATTTATATTTTATTTGCTAAATCACATTTATTTTATTTTCTAGCTAAAACTATAAGTAATTATTCTCAATATAATCTCTAAGAGAAAGATAATTCTTTATACAATAATTTCAGATCAGTATACTTGCGAGTGTTAAGTAAACAAGTATATAATTGAATTTGAGACAAATTATAATTTAATTTCTAATACTCTTGATAGGTTGGTTTAGAGTTTAAGTTTATTTTTCTTTAATATTAATACTTACTTAAATTAAGAATAGTAATTGTTTATTCTTGATAGTGTCTTAAAGATATTAAATTTAAGAAATTGTTGATGTATAATACTTATTGATAATAGATCTATTTTATTTATTGGCTTATAACCCCTTGACTTATTTCTTTTATTAGTATCTTTCCCACATTAAAATTAATATAAATTAATATTTAAATTGCTGTAATTTAACATCTCATATTTTTGATACTCTTAGTGTTTTTTTTTTTTTTTTCATTTTTGTTAATGATAACTCTAGTAAATTGCATAGTTAGTAACTTAATATTATTTCGAGATATCATTTTCTACTCAAAAGATCTTATATGTTTACTTAGTTATATGTTTTTATTTTTTCTTCATAGAAATAGTTGCTATTAAAAAGTGAAAGGTATATAAAACAAAATCACATAGTCCAATCTATAATTATGGGTTGGATTGAATAGATAATTTTCAGTCCATATATACTATAGATTAAATTGAAATGGGTTTTGAGTAGTGTGAAAGATTCATATGAAAGGATGTGAATCTAGTACATGTGTTAGGTATGCTGTTGATGGGGCATGGATGACCTCAATTATACACATTCTGAACCAAGTAATCTTCTTCACAAAACAAGAACCTAAGCTATTAGGTAGATAGACAGAAAGATACAAAGCTAGTAATTAGGTGTTGTCACACAATGCAATGACAAAAAGAAAAAGAAAGTTACAATGACTCATCCTTTTATTTTTCTTCTTTTTTGTAGTTATATGAACTGTGCCCTATAATTTTATAATCAACTGACTTATCAATGACCCTCCCTTTAGAGTTGATAGTACTGGCTTAGGGTTAGGGTGATCTTTGCCCCCAAACTATGTACAGCACATATGTCCTTTTAGTAACCTTTTTATAACCCAGTTCCCTTAGTTTATACTCATTTCCTAGCTTTAGGATAAATGATGCTCCCCCATTTCTGCAACCCTAATTATCTCTAGTTACACCTGGCCACAGCTTGTGAACCGGTGTTTATGTAGTACATGGAATCGGCCTTGAACCGCCTAAAGCAAAGTTTGAGCCGATTTATATCCTGCTAGCTCTAGTTCATAGTTTTGGTTTCGGCTAATTCCAACCAATTCAAATAAGAAATTAATTAAAATAAATTAATTATTTTTTAAGGATTGAAATCGACGGTTTTGATTCTAGCTGAGAGAGAACTAATCTTGAACCAGTCTCTTTGAAGTTCTAGACTAATTCAAACCCGATTCTAGTTCCGACTAGTTCTGGTTTGATTTTTATCAATCCGATTTCTGTCCAATTTCTGCCAAATCAGCCCTTGACCAGTCGTATCACTAGTTATACTATGGTTATTATTACTAAAATATTAATCTGATATAGGACTGGTTGCCTTGTAGGGGAGCACTTGGTTCAGAAGAGAGATTTCATTTTTTACAGATGAGAAAAAGAAAACACATAGAAAGCACATAATTAGCATTAGATGAGTTAAAAGGAATTATCTAGCACTGATAAAATAAAGTTCAAAGTCATAGGAATTACAAGTACTTGATTCATTACCTGGCTGGGGGCTCTTCTAAATATAGGCCTACCCAATTCATTCAATGGGTTATCTGCCATTGAGGGAAATAGATCATTGGCCCAATTTGTATTTTGTATTTTATTGATATACTGGAGAAATGAATAATAGAAAGATGCATTTGCAAACAGGTGAATTATGTGATCATTTTACCTCTTATCATTATAAGATGAAATTTTATTTTAGTCATTTTTTTTGAAACTTTGTTTTAGTCAGTTAAATATTAATTACTATTAATTTGTAATAATGGATAAGACTTGAGAGATGGACATATAATTTGATCATTTTAATTGATAAGGATTGAAAGTTTCTAAGAGTATCGACCAGAATTGTAGGCTGCATTTGGGACTGTGTTTCCTAAACCAGTATTTTATTATTAATATTTTTTTAATTTTAAAAATTATTTCTGAAAAGCAGTATGTAAATCAATATTGTTTTGTGAAAGCAGATTAGATAGAACTATTTTATTAAAAAAATAAATTAAATTGTAAATTAAATAAAATTTATTATATTTCTGACTTCTTAAATAAATCCTAATTTCAACTTCAGATAGACATGTAGAGTACAATATAATAAAAAAGCTTGATAACAAAAACACATTAATGATAATTGAGATATACGAAATTAGAATTATGATTACTAATATTAATAATATCTAGTTAGTTCAAGAACTTCTTCTATTCATTGTTTATATACAGTAAAACCTCCGTATAGTTATACATTTAAAATCAAATAAAATTTTATAATTGCGAGAAGGTTATAATTTGATGGAGATTTAAATAGTAGAGTTTTATATTTATTTAATACTTAATTTTATTGATGAAATGATAACAATCAGAGATAAGATATATTAATATTTTTTTATATTATACAAATAATATTAAAGAGACAAAATAATAATATAATAAGACAATATTTTGTCACCTCTAGGTGGTTCTGCGCCAAGTGCGATCGATTATTCTTCCTTTACGCAAGAAGAAAGTGTTGATCCGTATCATCTTGACTTGGTTCTGATTTCTCTATTTTTTAAAAAAAATATTGAGTCGGGGTCTTCTCCTACCCGTATCGAATAGAACATGCTGTCACAGACAATACAAGTGAATAAATTATTTGTTCAGCCCTTTAATGATATATGTATAAAGATTATTTAAAATTTAGTTTGTAACAACCTTAATTAGTATTTTATAAATTAATTTCATATTAAGAATTAAAATGTAGTTTTATAAAATCTTTTAGAATTTTACAAATAATAAAGTTTATGTTTTTATTCATGAAGAATTTAATGAGTTGTAGGCTACACAATATAGAATAGCCATCCTTTATATTAGCTGTAATTTTATATATGTAATATTTACGGATTAAATAATCTATCCATTCACATATATGATAAGAACTAGTTCTTTTATTAAAATATCCAGCATTTTATTTAGAAATCCTGTTATAAAAAAATTACTATATTTCTTTACAAGAAAATCAAAAGTTCCATACTGAAGATTGTTAATTTTTTTTTAATTGTACATGTAAATCTTGTGAATTAATTTTTAAGTTTTAGTTATTAAACACATTTTTTAAATAATAAAAAAGAATAAAAATCATAAATAAAAATATTTAGAAAAAACAATCATATATTTCTAATAAACATCTAAAATTAAATAAGCTTTTATTTATATAAGAGAATTAAACAAATGTTGACTTTAATTTGGGTGATTTGTCACTGAAATTTAAGAGTTTAGAGTTTTTTATTATAAAAATTAAGAATTCAAGTAATCTTGGATAATTATAAGATTTTAAGAGTTCAGGGTTTTTAACTTAATTGTGAAATTTAAAAATTTATTAAAATTAAGAAAAAGTCACTTTATCAAAAGATTTTACAAATCTAATTAATTAAGCGTATTTAGTAAAAATTTAAATATTTTTACTTATTATTTTAAGTGATTTTTAACTTACTTGAAACTTTTTAAGTTGCACTTATAATATTATCAATCAACTTAATTAATAAACTTAAAAAATTTCAATCAAACACTTCCCTAGTGTTTTGAGATTTTTATTGAAAACCTCTTATTTTCAAATATAATAATAATGTATCCCTTATCTTATAATATAATTTCAACTCTTGCCTCTAGCACTAACATATTAATCATATCTCCCCATAAAATTTAATTTCAGTTTACTGCAGCAAGAGATAGAACTAGATAGCTATGGTGGAATCAGCCAAAGAAATAATATTATAACTAGTTTATTGCCTGTCACCTTTGTTCAAGCCAACATGCAGACATTAAATTTCCAAACATTTCAGATTCGATTATTTTTCTGAACTTTGATGCTACATGCATGGATTAGTTCACATTTTCATGGGTTTTAAGCTAACCTAGTATCCCTCTTGAAGTGGCTAATATTTAGTGGCGATTTCTATTATAGAAAGCCATGAGCATAGAATTTCTTCTGGATCATGAGATCATCTGGGAAGAAATAGGTAGCAATTACTAGGATACACAGGGACAAAGATGGACAGATAGACATAGACAGAACCTACAAAGAGAGACCCTCAAGCTTTAGAACATATCCAGGCAAGGGAAATTGACCAGAAATGGGAAGGACGTAAAAATTGCATACAATTTTTAACCTGGTTAGTAGAGTTTCGCAAATTTTTATTTAGGTTTTTATGCAAAGATCAAGAAAGAGAAAAAGAAAATAATCAAAATGTGAGCAAAATCCTCACCACTCAGTCAGCTAGTGGCATTCTGAGAATGTCTGGTAGGGTATTTTCTGTGTCTTTAAAAGAAAAATCTATGTGTGCTACTTCAATTAATATGCCCTACATATTTATTCAATTCACATAAGGAAAAGTTCTTCTCATGTGTGGGATAAAACCAAATTATCCACAATTATATACAATAAAGTAATTACACTGAAATCAATACGAATGCAAGAATTCATATTAAACATGGGCAATTTCTCAACAGTTGAGTACTAAAATCAAACTTTGTACAAATTGATGAACATATTAAAGGGATAAAGAACATAATACAAATTAACAACTGACATCTTATCTACTTCCCCTCCTTTTTTTAGTAAAAATTATGAACTAAAAGTACCTTAAATTATTTGAAGAAAAAAAATACAAATTATACATATATCAATACGCCTTTTGTTTCCACTCCAACCCTAAAATTCTACAAGGAGAATATCTAAATTTGTACTCAGAAATGGTCTCAAGTTTTGGTGACCATGTTTGATCTTTAGACCCAACAAGCTGATCATAATGCTTCTTCAATTCAGGAGTGCTGCAAAGAAAACTTTTACTGCTAGGGCTAGTAGTAGAACTATCCTCTTTACCTCTATTTATCAGCCTTGTTATAAATCCAGGCACAACTTTAATCAAAACCCTACCATTTTCACCCTTTATGTATTGAAAAGGACACTCACCAAAATTGATAGGTGCTGGTCTAGGACTACAAGTTAAAGCTGAAAGAGAAGCAGCAGTTAGAACATTACAAGAAAAGCGATCAATAGGTAAAATGAAGTAGGTTTCGCCTGGAAGTAGTTCATCATCAATGGCTAAAGCAGGAAGAGGATGACCAATGAAGAAAGAGTCTGCATGGCAAACCATCTTGTCAGGATTTTCAAACATGATCTCTCCTGCTATATGTCTTCCTGTCAGGATTCTTGTTGTTCCTTCAAAGAAAATTAGCTTTACAGAAGATCTTGAACTTTGCTGAAAACATGGAGATATAGCATTTCCCATAGTTATGAAGAGAGAGAGAGAGAGAGAGAGAGAGAGAGAGAGAGAAATGGTAGTTGAAGATGGGTTCTTGATTAGAGAAGAGAAGAGAAGAGAAGGGAAGGGAGAGGTTAAATATAGAGAAATAAGAAGAATTTGACTTGGAGAAAGTCTTAGGTTTTTGTTTCCTTTCTTAGTTTCTTTATTAGGTTTCTTGAGGGGTCGGTGGTCAGCCATGTCGGCTTTGAACATCTATCTCACTATATGTATATCACTTTAAAGTTCCATAAGTTCTTAATTATCATCAGAAGTTTTTTTTTTTTCTTTTAATCAACTCTCAATGAAAAAGTCATAATTTTCTGTTTTAATATTATTATTATTATTATTATTATTATTATTATTATTATTAATCTCATGTAGATCATTAGATAAAAGCTTTGTAATAATTTACATTGAGTTGATGATTGAGTTTCTACTGACAGTAAAAGTGATTATAAATTTGACCTTTAATTTACCATTTTAAGACATAAAATTAGAAGTTGAAGCCTTAATAATTTCCTTTCCTAGAAGAGTTATGCACTTGGTAAATTTGGGTTAATAATAACTAAATTCTCGAATTCAAATTTTGAATGTTCAGCGCGTTAAAATACTTAAAAGAATGCTTACTTAAAAGAGTGCTTTGGTACCTGTAAAGGTTCTACTAAATATGTTCTAAATTAATTAATTAATTATATATATATTAAAAGAACTTTAGGGTAATGCTAGTGCAATAATTATGCAACTGAATTAGTTTTATCTGTTTCATTTAATTAGCCTCCATGGAAACATAAAACCAGGGCCCCAATCAATTAATTTTATTCAAAATTTTGAAAACTCGTGAATATGTTGCCTTTCCTTTTGGTTGACCTGTTTAGTATTTTTTGCTTCCTCCTTTCCAGTTTGATATATCTTTTCTGTCGGTCTTAAAATTTAATTTAATTTTTAATTATTAATTTAATAAATAATTATCAAAAATACCTTTTATTAATTAATATAGGTATCATCACATGTAATTGATTTTTTTTTTTTACTTTCAAATGTATGATAACTTTAATAAAAATATAACATGGATATTTTAAAAGGAAGGTGATAAAAGTTAATAATATTAATCAAGAAAATTTATATTTCTTAATCTTGATATCAATTAAAAGTGAATTATCAACTAATGATATTTTTATTTGTTTTATTGATTTCTTGTATTTTTGTTTTTGTTTTGATTAACAACTATTAAATTTTTAATACAAGTAAAAATAAAAGAATATAAGAACTCAATAAAATAAAATAAAAATTAAAAAATTTAATAAAATAAAACTGAAAATTAAAAAACTTAAAATGCATTTTGCCTATATAGATTTGTCCATGCCCATCCATATATAGCCACATGCATCCTTTTTATGGAATAGACCCAACATTTATATAGTGTTATGTATTAATTACAGCCACATAGAGATCATTAAAAATTATTCATCGACTCACATAAAGTCACAACTTTAACAACTTGGCTATAAATCAACTTTAATTTGAAAGTTGCAAATAGATATTGAGGGTAAATTAGATGGGTAGTCATTAAATTTTATAGTTTACAATAAAAAATAAAATAATTAAATGACTATTAAATTTGAGTTTTAATGATAATGGTAAATTTCTTCAGCACATTTAGATAATGTGACATTTGAAACTGAATATTCTAAGAATATACATGCTCTAACTCCACATTCAGTAGTATTGAACTTTAAAATTTTACACTTTTTTTTTTTATATTTGTTTAATTGTACTGTATTTATAAGAATGCATGGGTGGCTTTGCTTAAGAATAAAAGAAAAAGAGAGGAAGAGAGTAAATCAATTTTAGAGTTTACGATAACGTTTATATGTCAAATAACCCACGATATTATTAAAATTAAAATTTAGTGATTATTTAATTATAAATTAATAATTTGATATTTTTTAATTATAAAATATAAAATTTAATGACCGTCCATATAATTAATCTACATGCTAGCAGAAAAGATTATCGGTGTTATAAGAACTAAAATTTAATAACTTTTTAATTACAAATTAAAAATTTGATACATTTTTATTACAAAATATAAAAATTAGTGACCACCCATAAAATTTATGCTAGATATTTGATTAATCATATGGATTATATAATCAAATATGATTAATTCCCATAATCCCACCTAAAATTCAACTTCTTTTGTTTAGCATTGGAGGAGGCACTTAATTTGACATGAACACTGGAAGAAATGGCTACAAAATTACATCTTGAAAACCTGCCATAGAGTATAAACTTTGAAAATTGAAATTGTGAACTGTAAATTTCGTAGAAATAAATTATGTATATACATGGAGAGATGCATGAAAACACCATCTGAAATTCAATTCAAAGTGTTTCAACACTTCACAGTATTTCAAAGTCTTATTTATACAGTTTAACCCATTTAAATAAATGCATCATAATTTAAATAATTTTGTTGCTTATATGGTTCTCTTCTTGAGCTCACAAAACATTTTCAAGTAAATAATTGGAAACTAAATTCTATTTTAGATATGTCTGTTGTATAGCCCACGACCGGTTATTTTTTTATGAATAAAGATATTAATTATTAATTTTTTATATTAAATATTATTAAATACAAAATAATATTTATAGAAAACAATCAATTTTATGATATTTAATTTTATTCAATATTAAAATATTAACTTAAATAGATCACATGATACTTGATGGTAATAAATTTCAAAGGCAATTCCTAATCTTGACTTTTGGCATCGTGTGCATGGGGGAGTGCAAACATAAAAAGAACAGCAAAGGGATCATTAGTAAGACAAATTCAATGTTCTAAAGAACTTTTCTTTGAATTTTCTTTTATTTAATTACTTCTTCTGTTTTGTCATTTTCATAATTAGATATTAATTAGCAATTAATCTGAAGTTAATTGGGTTTAATTAATTACCAATTGCAGCCCAGTTTTACCAGTCAAAGAATTTCTCTGTAAATGGTTGAACACTTGATTGGGACTTCACTTAGCCCAAAAATTATGATAGATGTGCAATTGGTTCATTTGGTGCCCTAGGAATAAATTTTGATTTCTCTTTATTCTTTTTATTTTTTTTTATTTTTTTTGTATATGATATAATTCTTTTCTGGGAGAATAATATAATGTTTTATAGTATTAGTAGGATTAAGATTAAGAGTATAGATACTTGATAGTTTGGTTATTTTATTATTAGATTTTGACTTTATAAAAATTAATACTTTATTATATAATATTTTATTAATTAGCATAAATTTTTAATTTATTCAACATCTACTTTTTAAAAATTCATAAGTAACCAAGAATAAGCTATTTATCACTATTAAAGATCTATTTTTCATCAACTACAACATTGGTAAAAAAAAAAAAAGGAAAAATATTAGTTTTAAAATAAATACTATATTTGTTCATTTTAATTTCAGAACAATTAAATAATAATATATTTATTATAAAAGGTAAAAAACTCTAACTTAAAATTTTTTCCGAATTAAACATACATCAAATTAAATCCAGGAATAATAATTATAACTTTCCTTTTAGTTACAACTATTCTTTATGTAAATCTCCATTTTTTTCTCTGAATTCAGATTAATGGTTTCATATAAGGTCAATAGTTCAATGGCTCTTCAGCTTGAACTTGTGGTTCCAATTATAACATGAATCTTTTTATTTTTATTTTTATTACTTTGATTTTATAAGGGTCTCTTTTCTTCATTTTTCATACTTTTGGACCATGTGAAAATTTAATAATTTGTAACCACTACAATAAGGACATATACCAAACTTATAAATACATAAATCACAGTCCAAAAGACTTGTGAAATAAAAAACAAATTTGACCTTTTTAATTCTTATTTTGACAGATGATCAAATTCTGATATTGGGATCTGACTTTTTTCTGGAGAACTTGTAAACCGGGCAATTTGTATCAAAATTTCCCAAATACTTCTCTCTAAAAAAGAAATATGATTGAAGAATATTGTTGAATAAGTAGCTAGAAGAGTATTAATATTTGATAGTAGATAATCAATCATCATCAGCAACTGATCATCTTCTTTTCTTTAATAAACTTATCCTAGCCATCCATATTTTTTACAATATACATGAGTTTCATATTAATTATAAATAATTATCCGTTCGCTTTAAAAAAAGAGAGGATAAAATACAGAAAAGAAAAACTTTTTTGAGTACTTCTACATTGGAGGAATAAATAGATGTTTTGTATTAAAATGAATAATGTATATTTTATTTTTTTAGTATTTTTAATATGTATATCGTATTTTATTTTTATTTTTTAGATTGTAAATATTAATAGAAATATAGACTTTTGATAAAATAAGTATTTTTAATAATTTGACGTCCGATTAAATATTCTTTAATTTTAAATAAATTTTAAAGTAATTTTTTAATATAAAATTTTATATATTTATGAATTCTATAGTACATTTTTTTTAAAAGATCTATGATACATTGTTAGATGTCATATTACTTATCAAATCATAATTTAGTGTTAGTTTAAGTTAAATATATTCAAAAATAAAAAAAATATAAATATTTTTCTAAAAAATATTAAAAATATATAATACATAGTAATTCTTTAATACAAAATGTCTTTATCTCTCAAGTGTAAAAATATTAAACTACAAAATAATATCTTGAACTTTATTGTGTTTTAACTATTATGTTCAATTCTTTTAATTCAATAAATTTATTAGAAATATAAAATATTTTGACAATTATAACCAATTGATAAGTCCGACACAAATTGATTAACTAACGTATTTTTATATAATATGATATGAAATGTAATTTTGCATTAGTGTTTAAAATTCAAGCAATTCACAAGACATTTTATTTGTCATATGTACAACTAAGATTTTAATCTTTAACCATTATATACCAAACATCAGTAGAATCAAATTTTACCCTTTTCTAATCTATTGCTTTATTTTAAATATACTGTAGAAATATTTTTTATTTTTTCAGTGCTTGATTGCTAATAAACTTAATTAGTATAATTAAAAACCTAGGCCCATTTTAAACATTTTACCTGATAAACTGGTAATTAAAATAAATGGTTAAAAACATAAATTCTTGTATACAAAAAAAAATTTATGAAAATATAACTATATGTTTATCAATTAACGCTGTAAAAAGAAAAAGAGAATGGTAATTTTATTTTAGCTCAAAATAATTATAATATTTTACTAATATTAATTAATTAATTTTTTTATGAATCTTATAAAACTAAAATAATATATATATATATATATATATATATATATATATATATATATATATATATATATATATATATATATTAACTATCTTTGGTAGTTATTTAGACAAATAACTTCTAATAACTCCCTCTGACTAGTTAATCTTTATTCAATATTGGAGCAGACTTAGATTCTAATTCCAACATTACCATTTTACTTTTAACAACAAAGTAATCTTCAGAAAATGCCTATAATATTTGGCTGCCTGTGTTTCAACAGTATTGGTGCATGAGATTCTAATAATGAACAGGTTTTATTGGTCAGTGTTTGTATAAGCACAGAGATTTCTTTTATTTGTTTTCTTTATAACAATTCAAGAACCACAATCCGGCAATGTCAATAATGCAGGCAAGCAAGCTTCAAAAAGCATAATAGTGTAGTGACCCAAACAACATTGGTTGGCTGCTGCATGCATCTTTCACCATTTGCATCCCTTGATTGCTATGTCTTCTCATGATTTGCTATTTCTATTGAATTTTGGTGACAAGATCAAAGTTGAATCATTCTAATAATTTAGAAATTTTTATACAATTTGAAAACAGGGACTGAAACCAGCAACTTTTGAGAAAGAAGATACGTCTCTTTGCAAAAGGTTTCCTTCTAAAAGAAAATCTTGTTAGATGGATATATGGTTAGGGATTATGATGTAAAAAATTATTGATTTTTGCATTTAGTTTTGTTCTTTCTTATAAAGTTATGATTTGTTTAGCTTTTAATCATTCTATTCAATAGAAAAAAATAATAAAAAAGAGAAATATAATATGTCAATTCCTCATTAGCACGATAATTAAATTGTAACTAGGTTAAAAGTTGAATTAATTTTTTTATTAAATGAAACTATATATAAAATCCAATAATCATTTGCGCCATTGTTACTATGTTCTTACATATTTTTCAAGCAGTGTTTTGAAAGTGGGATAATTATAAAAATAATGTTTAAACTTGTTAAAATTTATAATTAAGTGTTTAAATTTTCAAAAGTTATAATTTGGTGGATAAATCTAGTAAATATTCTCGATTGAGTGTGTACAACAGGTCAACAATAGGTTACAAGTTATTACAAAATATTGTGCTAACTTATTAAAATTTAATAATCAAGTGTTTAATCTTTTAAAATATATAATTTAGTGTATAAAATTAAAAATTATTAATATTTGAGTATGTGAAAACTAATTATTATATATGATAAAAAATATAATATAGACAAATCAAACTCTATTATATTTTCATAATGAAAAATAATATTTATATGAAGAAAGAAGATCTTTCATGTAAACAATAAATTACATATATAAAAATATATAAATAAGTACTATACATATAATAAGAATATGAATTAGTAATTAACATTATAGTTAAGATTATCATCCTCAATAATAACCGATTTTATTTTAGATGTTTGTAGCGATGGATTGAAGAAAATAAGGTATTGCTTGAAGTTGGATAAAAATCTTTTTAGAAAATTAATAAAAATATAGTGAGAATAGTGTAATGATAGTGGTAATGAGAGTGGTGTATTAATCTATTAAAAATAGACCCCTTTAAAAAAAAATTTATTATTTTATTCTTTTTAAATATACTAAGTTGATAATATGTGTTTTAAGATTACAAGTCAATAATCGCTATTGACCTGCTATATACACTCAATTATAAATATTTATTAAGTTTACATACTCAATTATAACTTTTAAAAATTTAAATACTTTATTATCAAATTTTAATAAGTTCATGTATTATTTTTATAATAATCTAGCTTCTTTTATACAGGTTACCGGTTCTATATATTTAAATGTTAATAATTTCTAATTTTACACACTAAATTATAATCTTTAAAAATTTAAATATTTAATTATCAAATCTTAATAAATTTACACACTATTTTTATGATTATTCTTTTCTAAAATATTACTTCCAAGTAATATAGATATATATTATTTATTTAATGTCCAAACATAAAATATTTATTTATTTATACGTCTAGTAATCAAGTGTTTATGAAAAAAAAAAGTGTCCAACCAACACGATGGTTGATTAATTTAATGTATTATTCAGGAAGGAGAAAAATGGCTGCAAAAGGAAACAAGGGATGAGCACAAAACAATTGATCTCATTCTATTGCATCATCTGCTGTATTTAGCATTTACAATCTTCCTGAATTAAAATCTATAAATTAGCCATCAAAAGGATAAAATCAAATGACATATACAGGATTGATATCATTTGATGATGATGTCCATTTTTTAATATCATATATAGGCTAAATATATAATTACGTCTCTAAATTTATATTAATTAGTATTTTAACTTTTGATTTAATCTAACAGATATTTAAATTTTATTATTTTTTAAATATTTAAATACTTTTATGCAATATATATAGATATATTGAATGAAAATACATGTCAAAAAATATTAAAATATTATAAAAAAATTTTAATATCTGTTAAATTAAATCAAAAGTTAAAGTATTAAACTGATTAAATATATATTTAAACCCGTGTATATATATATATATATATATATAAAATTTAATAGTGGGAGAATGTTTATCCACTAACAAGTAACAATATATGGATGGCTGTCATTAATAATATCTTTTTACACAAAAAGCAGATTCACATGGCTCTAATCTATCACCTAATCCTAAGTATTGAATTAGTCACAGGAAGCAACTTGGAGAAGTAATAGCAAGTGGTCACTATTCATCATTCAAGGTTTTTGTGCTACAGATTTAAGATAATGACTATTTCCTTGGCTTTATACCTTAAAACAAAATGGTAATTATGTATGAGAAGTAGATTAGTGGTACCAATTTGCTAACAAATTAACAATAAAAAAATAATTAAATTAGTAGAAGTTAGAATTGAATATATAATTTCATTACTAGTTAAGGCAAGATGTTTGTTTGTTTGTTATTTTTTTTATCGATATTTTATGCGTATTATTTATTTAATTATATAGTGTAATATATATGAAAAAGTCAAGAGAAATCTTTATTTTAATAATAAGCATTGCCCATATAAATGAGTACTTAAAATTGCTTTTCATTTTAGATTTCTGTTTATATAATTTGAGCAAAGGTTGAAAATTAGGGGCGAGCGAATTGAGATCTGAGAAGTTCGCGTTTTATGATTTCTTTGTCGATTTTGTTTAGATTTTGATTTTTAAAATACTAAAATAATTTCGGTTCAATTTAGTTTGTTAACAAAATTTGGTTAAATTGAACCAACCGAATATCAAGGTACTTATATAATATTATAAATTTGAGTATATATTTTATATTATTAAATTATTTTTATAAGAATATTATTTTATTTTTTTACTTAAATAAGAGTATATTTTTAAAGATAAATATATTTAAGATATAAAAAATATTATTAAATCCGAGAATCTAAAAATAAAAATAAATAGAAGTTTCAGATAAAAATTATTGGTCCCAATTCAGTTTACTCCCTCGATTCAATTAAAATTTTGAAAAAATTTAAACTCTCTTTTTTTGTTTAATTTGCTTTTAAATGACCCGACTTTTTGCTCAGCCTTAATCGAAATTATTCAGTTCATGTATAGAAACACTTAATATAAATATAATTAATCTTTATAGCACATCCTTTATACCAAAATCATATTAACATAAAGCTTGAACCCATTATGTACTCGTTTTTGCACATGTTATGGAGACACAAAACGTACGAGTACATAAACTATATAATATATGTTAAGAATATATGACTTAATTGCAATAAACTATATAGTATAAATAAAATATATTGATTCTCCTCTTAAAGAAAGAGTACATACTATATAGTTCTCACTTAAAGCCGTATAGGACAAAGAAAAATAATAGTATTTATAATATTAAAGAAAAATAGATGGTACAACAACCCATCATTATTATTATATTTTGCTTTCAAAGAATTTCCATTTGTATGTCTCCAAGTCAGATTTGGACATTATTGTGATAATAAAAACATTAGGGAGTAAGTAGCATAGTTTGTTTATACAAATTATATAAAAAATTGGGTTCACTACTTTTGGACTTTCAAATATAGTTTCTAAATTTAATATTGAAATAATAATGTTTTTGATGGTATTTTTCACATTTTTTTTAGGTCCTTGTACTTTTTGAGATTTGTTTATTTCTGACCTTTCAATTCTGTTACATCCAACTATTGTATTTTTTTTATTTCTGCCTTTAGTAAGGACTTATTTCATTTTATTTAAGAAATGTGGAAAACAAGATCGGCAAAATCTATTTTTAAAACTCTTGGAATTTTATAATTTAATTTCAATTTTATTATATACAATTAAATTTTTTATTAGAATAACCGTATTGAAATGCGCACCTTGTTGCGAAATACTTTAAAAGTTATAAAAATATCATTTTTACTATATAATTTTTCTTAAGCAATATTTATTTTTTTAATTTTTTTTAAATTTACGACGTAACTATTTTTTAGTTGTTTTATATAAAAATAATTTTAAAAAATTAAAGATCAATCAAAATCAGAAATTAAAAAAATAAATTGCAAACAGTATTTTAATATTTTAACATACTCAAAATGAAAAAAATAAAAGAAATATTATAAATTTGATAAAAATAAAATAAAATATGAGTATTTCTAATATTCTTTTTAAAAAAATGCTGATGAGGAAAGAAAAAGAAATTATTTTAAATTATTTAAAAATTAAAAAATTATTGAAAATAATAAAACCTCAACAAAATACAATATGCACCTTTCCCCATGTTTTTTTCTTTAAGAAAAAAGGACTGTTGCTGGCTCTTAATTGCCAATAAGCTTAAACTCTTGGATTGAAACTCTTAGCATTTTACCTTCTCAATTATGATCCTTTAAACAGATATAAGTCTCAATTTAATGGTAAGCTATTTAATTTATTTTAAAACACTTTTTTTTTTCTTTTTTCTATTCATCCTTTTGTAAGGAATTAAAAAGAAAAAAAAATTCTAAATCTGAAAAGTGGTTTTCCCCAACTTAAGGTGGCAATGGCATTAACTAAGCCATTGCCCCACCTAGTTGAATGGTCTAAATAGATGTTCTATGTAACCAGGCAAGCACAGTTCATGAAAAGCACCATTACAGAGAGCAACTTTTTCTAATTAAAGCTTCCATCTACCCTGGAATCCCAAAAAGTTGACAGAAATTATATCAATCTTACATGGTAGATAGGCCAGCATTAATAGAAAATCAAAGTTTTAGACTCTTCAAACTTGGAAATGGATACTAGTGACCCCATATTTCCCACATTCTCCTCCAACCAGCAATATCATTCAACTGCATCAAGAGCGCTTTCAGCAAAGCAAAGCAAAGATGACTGAAACAAGACTTCTCATTTTCCTTATAGTTCATACAAGGTTTAAAGATCAATTTGTCCCCTTAATTTGGAGCCAGTACCAATTTATTTATATTTTAACTTTTTGGCTCATTTAACCTATTAACTTGGCAAAAATGGCTAATTCAGTTCAAACCCTCAGCAGAATTAATAGATTGGATTCTACAATGCAAAGTAAGTAAAAATTTAGTTAAAGGACCTAATCAACAAGTAAAATTCAATTTAGTCCTTAAAATTTCTTATTGAGTATTAAACTCAATTAAAAAGAAATTACTAAATAATTTAGGTAAAATAATAGTAACTAATTAGTAATTTTCTTATCCACTTAACTAAATTATACTAAAAATTAAAACTAAAGCAAAACATTTATCAATTAATTATTTTTATTAGAAATTAAGGTTAATTATTTAAGAAAACCAAGGATTTTATTCTAATTTAATAAAAATTTAAACTTGCATGAGCTTCATTTTATTATTTAATTTGGATTTTTTTATTAAAAATTGTAATTTAATTATTTTTTTTATTAGAGATTATTATTAGATATTAAAATAAAAATTTTATAATACAAATCATTTTACTAAGTTTAATACATAATATAAAGTCCAAAGTCTAAAATGAACTTTACTTAATAATTAGCTTGCTTTGCATGAGGAGTGGAATCAAATCTCCCAATTTTATGAGTTTGGACTGAATTGACCATTTTTGCCAAATTGGTAGATAAAATGGACTAAAAAGTTAAAAATCTGAGTAAATTAACCATTGACTCCAAGTTGAGGGGGCAAATTGACCTTTAAACAGTTCATACAAAGCAAAATTCCTTGTAATGATGACTGAGAAACAACTGTACTGCCCTGCAAAATCTTCATAAATCATTTCACTGCTCGGATGGAGAGGGGAAGACTAGAATAAGCTAACATCAAGGAGTAAATAAAAATGTTTCAAACAGAGCCCGCACATGACATGGAGCTTTTCAGCTTCACAGCTCAGTATCCTTGCTTAACAAAGAGAGTTTAGTCCACGAAGTTCAAAGTTTTAATCAGGGATGGAAGAATGAACTCATCATGGAAAGAAACATATGAATACACAAGTGTCAAATTGCTTAATGGTTTCTCTCCAGCCATCTTCCTCCTAATCCGATGAAAATAACATCAGATTGACAACATCGAGCTAACTCTACAACTCTGAAAGAAAGGACAAAAAGGACAAGATAGAAGTATCACGTAGTTTCATACAAACATGAAAAGTAATGTCATGCAACTTAATGGTATTACACACCATTTAAAACCATAATAGAATCTTAATCCCTATTGAATTTGGACAATGAAGCCATCACAGAAATTAACTGGAAACCAGACAATTTGAAATCAAAATAACTTGTAGGTTTCGCTTCAAAGAATTTAATAATGTAATTGTTCCATGTCAGCAAAGAAGAAAGCAATTATACAGTTCCACTAATAAAGCTATTTTGTAAAAATGGGTTTATCAATGTAGTACCCTCACTTGACAGCTGAAGGCTTAGGCATTTGTTACTATTAAAAGAGGAGTTAAATGCCTTCTTGTACCATAGTTTTTATGTACAGAATCTATCTGATATGCCAATGTAATGAAAGATAACAAACAATTAGCAGCTCCCTAAGTGAAACACATTGCAGCAAAGTGAACACAACAGAAGAGTGAGTACACAGAATCCTTTCATCTCTTTTGAAATTTCGCTCTTGGGAAAAATGATGCAGAATATAAATAAACGTACAAATAGACCATATGGTACAAATTAACTGAAAACATTTCTTAAAAATTTTCTTTCAAGTTCATTTTGGAAGTAAGCATTCCCTTAATACCAGCAAATTGATGAACAAAATGATTAATAATAACAATTCATACAAAGCAGTCCTATGCATCATGAAAATACTTATAGTCGATAAACTAAAATGCTTTAAACAGGTCAACAAGATGGCACCAAATGGATGTCCAACTACCAATTCCTCCACATATATAGGAACTTGCTGTTCAGCAGGCCCACTTTTTCAATCCAGCTGGAATTATGTAAGATCAGAGAATAATAATGGCAAAGCAATCAGTATAGAATTGAGCCAATTAAGAGGTCATGAATTTACACTGCAACCAAATTTCGTTTACTTTTAATTAAAACAAAAGGAAGCATTTGTCAAGGACAGAAGTAAACTCACCTTCAACACGGTCAACAAATAAACAAGGAACTTCACATAATTCCAGAACAAAGCTTTGCTTCTGGAGTTCGTAGTGCAAATCTACAAGCAACATATAAACAAGGAAAAGAATTAATAATAAAGGACAAGTGATTATATAAGAATAAATGAAAAATGCAACGAGAAGATACCGGACCTGGCATAAAGTGAAAGGGATCTGACAAGTTATAAAGGCTACAATAGCAAAACAATTAAGAACTATCATCTGGCACAAATTCCCTTTGCATCATTCCTTCATGAAATCTAACCTATCCATTAGTCCTAGATCATGTGTTTAATCAAACTATCCTTTCCGTCATGAAACTATATCATGCGTTTAGATTGACTCACAGTTGCAGGATGTGAGTCAATCTAAAAATCATCATCAGGCACAAACCCCCTTTGCAGCATTTCATCATGAAAGCGAAATGCTTCTTTCAAGTTGTCCTGGGAAACATATCCATTTATCAAAGTGGTGTAAGTAGATCTATCAGGATCTATCCCTCTCTCAATCATTTTCCGTAATATCAATTCAGCCTCCTGCATCCTACCTTGCCTACAGAACCCATTCAGAATTACATTATATGTAACCACATCAGGCTGCAGCCCTTTGGTTTCCATCTTATTTATCAGAAAAAAAGCTTTATCCATATATTCTCCTTTTACAAACCCATTAATGAGAGTGTTATATGTGATGCTATCAGGACCAACTCCTTCTGAAATCATCTTGCCCAAGAATTCATCAGCCTTTGACAGATCACCTGACCGGCAATAGCCCTTTATAACAGTATTACAAGTAACAAGAGTAGGCTTGATGCCCTTTCGGATCATCTCATCCCACAATCTGAAGGCCTCAGATACAAAACCCAGATTACAGTACCCATTTACTAAAATGGCATAAGAAATGTGATTAGGAAAAATCTTCCTAGAGATCATTTCATTCCATAATTCATTAGCTTTTTCCATTTCAGTTGTCTTGCAAAACCCATCAATTAAAATGTTGTACGTTACAATATCTGGTTTGATATTCTTTTGAGTCATTATTCCAAATAAGCTTAGTGCTTTACCCATATTCCCCTCCTTGCAATGTCCATGAATGAGCGTCGTGAAAGTGCAAAAATCAGGAACTACACCCCTTTCCACCATCTCATCAAACAGTGCATTTGCATCTGCGAGTATCTTTTTTTTGCACAACCCATTTAATATAGTATTATAAGCCACAACATCTAAAGCACAACCCTGCTCTAGCATTTTATCACGTATCTCCAAAGCTTCTGACATCATACCATTTCTACAATAACCATTTATAAGAATAGTGTAAATCACATTATCCGGAACCAAGCCAGATGTCTTCATATCTCTAAAGTACATTAACGCTTGATCAAGATGTCCATTTCTTGAAGACACTCCAATAAGTGAACTGAAGCTAATTAGATCTGGAGAAACACCTCGATGCAACATATCAGAAAAAATATCTTTAGCTTCCAAAAAATTGTTATTTCTACAACTTTCAACAAGCAATGTGTTATAAGTGGTAGTGTCTGGACTCAACCCGATGCTCAACATCTCATTAAAAACCCCCTTTGCTCTAACATATCTTCCCTTTTTACATAACCCATTTATGACAGCATTATATGTGAAAAGAGTTGGTTTTAATCCCTTACCCGACATTGAGTTCATTACTTCAAAAGCTTCATCTAAAAGCCCTTCACGACAATATGCATTTATAAGAGTATTATATGTTACAATATCTGCAAAAATTCCTTTTTGCTCCATATCAATTAGGAATGGCTTAACATCATCAATCTTGTGGTCTTTACACAATGCATTGACCATAATATTTAACGTATAAACATTCAGTTCAATCCCACTTCTAGCAATTTCGTTATACACTTCCCAAGCTAAATCAACCCAGCCCATCTTCACAAGCCCCCCAAGAAGACTATTACAAGCATTTATAGACACCAAAAACCCTTTCCTTCTCAAAATTTTAAATGTATCGGTGCCTTCATTTAACTTCCTAGCTTGCACATAACTCCGAATGAGCAAATCAAACACCAAATTATCCACTCCACAAGTACTACTCATTGATATCAAGGATTCAACAATCTCTACCCTCGAAACTCCGCTTCTCCTGATCATCCTAAGAATTAAAGTTTGTGCATCTGATAATCTTTTACTACGTACTAAAACATGAATCATTGCACTCAATGAAATCAATGAATGCTTAAAATTCTTGCCAGTTAACATAATATGATCAATAAATCTTTGACACAGTTGCAAATTAGTGCGACATCGTTGCAGAACCTCAACTATGACCAATGGGTTTAGGCAAAAATGATAACTTTGCAAGAAATTAACATTACCTCGCCTTAAATTCAATAGAATTTTCTCAACCAAGAAAGAATCTGGTGGAGCTGATGAAGTTGGCTCTTGGTTTGGATTTTGACAATTCTCTAAAGTATGTAGATATCTGATGATGCATTCTTCACTAGGGTTTCTAATAGTAGCGATGACATAGAGTTGTTTGTGGGTTTGGAGGATTCTGCAGTACTGTTTCTGAAAGGGTAAGCAAAGGATGGCCATTTTTTCCAAATATCCCGCTCTGGGCCTTTTGTTGTTTCCTTATATTCCTTTCCAGAAATTGGAGATTTTGTTTGAGAGAGATGAAGAGATTTTTAGAACTGAATAAGATATGGCCCTTTTTCCTTTTCTTTGGTTCAGCTCTGCAGAACACAGAGAATATGTTTTAGCTTTGCTGGTTAGGTTAAGTATGACTTTGTAAAACAAACACAGTAAGTCAGTACCCTTCGACCTATGTATTAAAATTCCACATAAGGTTTCTTTATAATTTAGGGATTCCTCAGATAGTTGGTGAAGACGATCAGAAAATTAAAATTCCACATAAGGTTCCTTTATAATATAGGATTCCTCAGATAGTTGGTGGAGATTATCACAAATACTACGGTTTACCTTGTGTGATGGGGCAGCGTTAGCTGAGAAGGCCTCACGGTGGTATTTTTTAATAGTGCATTTTCTTGCTTAATTTCAGCACTGATATCAAAGGTAAATTTCCCATGGATATCATTTCCAGGATTCACACAGGTAATACTCACTTTACACTCACTTAAAAGGTACTGATTGATAGAGCATAATTATAGAAATTCTAGCTTATTAAGTCTTATCGTAATATTCCGGAATGATTTTATATTTTCTATACATAGGATAGAAAACAAATTATTGTATATATATTTCAAGAAAACTTTGAAAGTTAAAAGAAGAGAACTCCAATTGGGCTCTGAATATGTGAATGGATATGAGGTTATTGAATACATGAATGAGATTGACAACACATTTCCACTCAACCACATATGCATAAAGACAATCAAATACAAAAAGAAAAACACTATTTATGGGAGCTTCCATCAAGCATCCCAAACTCTCTCTTAATATAATTCAATAATTCAATCTCATTGACATGTTTTATAAAGATATCAGCGAACTGATTAATTGTATAAATGAATTTTAACACAACATCTCTATTTTGGACATGATCTCCCAAGAAATGATATCTAATGTCTATATGCTTACTCCTAGGATATTGAATGAGGTTCTTAGACAAATTTATTACACTAGTGTTATCACACTTAATTAGAATATGACTGAGCACTTGGCTATAATTCTTGAGTTGTTTTTTTATCCAAAGAATTTGAGACTTACTTTTTACTAAGCTAAGATACTAAGCATTCATTTAGAAAATGACAAGTTCTGGAAGTGCTCTTTCTATCTAAGAGACTATCCGTATAATTGGCATCGAAGAAGCCAATTATGTCAAAAGATGTATCCTCTCGATACCAAAGACCTAGATGCAATGTTCCATACAAGTAATTTTTTAAATTCTCTTAATGAAATGTAAATGTGATTCTTTAAGGCTAGATTAAAATATGCATACAAAAAAAAAACTATACATGATGGTGGGTCTAAATGCTGTAAGATAAGGTAGAGATATGTATATTTCTTTTTATCTATAGGCTTACCAGTTTCATCTTTTTTCAATTTTGTTGATGTGCTCATTGGAGTCTTCGCTACCTTGCAGTTGCTAGTCTTGGTAGCATACACTACGCATATATTATTATAGATGATTGCTATAGATTTACTTGAGTGTCATTTCTCGTTCATAAGGATGAAAATTTTGATGCTTTTAAAATCTTAACAAAAAGAATTCAAAATGAAAAAGGATTTTAATTTTTTACATTATGAGTGATCATGGAAATGGATTTGAAAATGAAAGTTTTAAAACTTTTTGCAATAAGAGTGATATTTTTCACAACTCCTCTTCTCCTAGAACTCCTTAAAAAATGGGGTAGTTCAGAGGAAGAATAGAATATTGGTTGAGATGAAAAGAATAATGCTTAATGAATATAACTTGCCTAAATACTTTTGGATAGAAGTCATCAATATCGCCTGCTATATTTTGAATAGATTTTTGTTAGATTAATTTTAAATGAAATTCCTTATAAGCTATCGAATGATAGAAAGCCTAAGATATCATATCTAATAGTGTTTAAATGCAAGTGCTTTATATTAAACACCAAGAAAAATCTTGGTAAATTTGATTCCAAAACAGTCGAGGGAATTTTTTTAGGATAATGCTAATTCTAGCAAATCTTAAGTCTTTAATAAAAGAACATTAGTGGTTGAAGAGTCGATGCATGTTTTTTATGAGTCTAACCCTTTTGAGCCAAGGTAGTTGTTAATGTTGTAAATTCTATTGAATTGAAGGAGCTCATTCATCAACAAACAATCAATAATAAAGGTTAAAGCTCATAACCTTTCTTGGAATCTAAAAAGGAAGAAGTGGAAGATCCCTACTAACTCAAGTAGTCCCTTCAACTCATGTTGGATTAGACAAGGATTTGCAGTTTAAGGAGCATCCTAAGGAGTTCATTTCTCGGAGAGCCATTAAAAGGAGCAACTACGAGATTCTCTTTTAAGCTTCTAAATAATATAGCTTTCCTCTCTCAAATTGAACCTAAACTTAGTCCCTAGACCTAGTAATCATTCTATTATTGGCACCAAGTGGGTTTTATGAACAAACTTGATGAACAAGGTGCAATAACTAAGAATAAGGCTAGGTTAGTGGCTAAGAGCTATAATCAAAAGGTAATAATAGATTATGGTGAAGCCTTTTTCCTTGTTGCAAGGTTGGAAGCTATTAAAAGTTACTTGCTTTTGCATCTCATATGAATTTCAAACTTTTTCAAATGGATATATGAAGAATAATTTTAAATGGTTTTATTGAGGAGGAAGTTTATGTTGAGCAATCCTCGATTTTGAACATAATGACCTTCCTAATAATGTTTCTAAATTAACAAAGACTCTCTATGGTTTGAAACAAATTCCTAAAGCTTGGTATGAAAGACTAAGTGCATTTTTTTTAGAAAATGGATTTAAAAAGGTAAGGTTGAAACAAGTCTTTTCATAAATAGAAATAAGCATGATATCTTTATAGTTCAATTCTATTTTGTTGATATTATATTCGGTGCTGGTAATGAGTCTTTATGTGATGAGTTTTCTAAGTGCATGCAAAGTAAATTTAAAATGAGCATGATAGGAGAGCTTGAATTCTTTCTTGGTCTCAAATCAAGCAATGCACCAAATGGATCTTTATCAACCAAACAAAGTACACCAAAGATCTTCTCAATAGATTTAGGATGGATGGAGCAAAGTCTAACAAGACTCCTATGAGCACCACTATCAAACTAGACAAGGATGAGTATGGAAAGTTGGTTGATAAAAAGAAATATCAAGGCATGATAGGAAGTCTTCTTTATCTTACCACAAATATAATCGATAATATGTTTGTCATTTGTCTTTATGCATGTTTTCAATCTTGTCCTATATATATGGTCAAAAGAATTTTGAAATATCTTATTGGAACTAAACATTTAAGACTTTAGTATCCTAGGAGTATTTCCTTTGACTTGCTTGCTTATTCAGATGTGGACTATGTTGGTAGTATTCTTGACAGGAAAAGTACCTTTGGTATTTATCGATTCCTAAAAGATTTTCTTGTAACCAAGAAAAGAACTTTGGTTGCCTTTGTATACGATCGAGGCAGTGTATGTAGCTATGGGTTATTATTGTGCTCAAGTTCTTTGGATTAAGCAACAATTCAAGGACTATGGTATAAGTCTTGAATATATACCTATTAAATGTGATAACATTAGTGCTATCAACTTGTCTAAGAATCTCATCCAACATTCTAAGAGGAAGTATATAGATATTAGGCATCATTTCATTCATGATCATGTGAAAAATGGAGATATTATGCTTAAATTCATTGACACAACAAACCAACTTGTAGATATTTTTAACTTGTCCTTAATTTGAATGATTGTGAACCTTGAGTATTTGAATATTTGAATTTGTGAATTTTATTTTGCTTTAGTTCATATCATTAATTATAATTATTCTACATTAACATTTTCCCTTCGCATTAACATTTCCTCTTTGCACTTGAGGCATAAAAATAATTAAAAACTGTTTATCGCCACTACACCCTTCTCCTCGTAATTGTGAGTTTCCTTTTTTGTAACGCCAGCGAGTTGTTGGTTGCCTTTATAAGCTAAAGCTCTAATTGGGTCAGTCGTGCTCGTGTCTTGCACTCACGAGTAAAATGCTTCATGTGAATACTCGAGTCGCGCTTCTACTGCTTTTCGAAAACCTAGTTTTTATTTTTTTTTACTTTCATCCTTCTCTCATCTTTTCACTTCTTTGCACCACCCCGCCTACCCAAAATACTCATTTCACCATTTTTTTTCTTTATCTTTCATCAAAATCTTTTATTTTTCTCCTATTACCTCATTCCCATTCTCTTTCTCTCTTTTCTCTCTTGTTCTCATGGCTCCAAGGATGCAAACCATGGCTAGGCAAGGCAAACAATTTATCTCAAGGGAGAATGACATGGTTCTTACTAATCTCACTAAGCAAGAGCATAAAAAGAGGTATGCCATTTTAAAAACCCGACCTATTTTACCTTATAGAAAATGGAATTAGGGTACACTTATGATTAAAGGTTTTTATTTTAGAAAAATTAAATGTGTTAGGTTGGATTGTGGGGATTAAAGATAAAGTTTATAGAGAATTGACATGAGTTTCTATCCACTTTAAAAGTTTTCCCAATAGGCAAAGCAACTATTCAAATTAGTGGGAGTGATTTTACCTTGGAAGAAAATGACTTTGCTAAAGGTTTTGGTTTCCCCATTAATGGTTTAATTGACATTCCTATGGAGTTTAACTCAAATAATGCTTGGCTCTCAATGACTATGGGTACTCCTAAGGTAGCTAAGTCCACCTCTATTATTGATCCTAATTTGAGGCACATTTATAGATGGAAGGCCTACACAATTTGTGCTAGGGGAGACAGTTTTGGTATCGTTCAGAAAACGGAAGTGTTTTTCATGCATTGCATGCAAAAAAATATTAAGGTAGCTTTAGGTAGGTTTCTAGCATCACACCTTCAATCTATTACCACCCAGCCTAATGAAAACATTCTCATTAGGAGTTTAGTCACCAAGATAGCCACCTATCTCAAGGTCTTTGATCCGAAAGACATTACTTTTAAACTCTTACCTCAATCAGATGCCGAGGTGCTTAATTTGCATACCTTAGTTAAGATGGAACTCATTAAGAAGGTCAATGATGATGTGTATTACTTCATGGATCATTTGGGTAATATTATTTAGCATGATTTAGATGATGAGGATTTTAGGCAAGGTGAAGATATAGCTCACAAGAGGTCTAACCCCTCAAGTGCTCCTATGAATGAGGGACCAACCTTGAGTTTGTAAGATTTAGTGCATCAACTTACTTCCTATTTTGACACTAAATTTGGTGTTATTCATGCTCATTTTGATTCTCTTGTTGGCTCGTTCTCTCACCTTGGAGGAAATGTGGAAGAGCTTAAGTCCAACATGGATTGTCTTTGAAGCTATTATCCTCCTTCGCTGTCTCAAGATTGATTTTTCTAGTCTTATCTATGTTCTATGTCTCTTATGCAATTAGGATATATTTGCAACTTTTCATTGTACTTTTATTTGGAACCTTTTTCTTCCCTTGGCCTTGAACTCTTTTTTATGGTGCTAAAGGGGGAGAAAATCTATATTTTATGCATCATATGAATCTTTGAATCTCATTCATCTCTTTTTTCATCTATTGCCTTGTGCATTTTTTAGATTGTGAATGTGGATCTTTTTTTGTTGTGCTTATGTATTTTATACTTGATTTACATATTCTTACATAAATTGTTTGTCTCCATAAAAGAATGAGGAGATTGTTAAACCTTGAGGTTTCAAACATCCTACTTTTGATATGTACAAACAATTTATAATATGTCTAATATATTTCTTAAGTTTCTTAAGTCCTAGAAATAGTAGAAAGCATTTTTAGCATAAAAAGTTCATATGTCGCCCTTGTGAGTCTACTTGTGCCTCGAAGAATTGCAAAATCTCATTTTCTTAAAAAGGGCAGCAACAATCGCGTGTTAGTAGTGCCCTCGTGAGTAAAGAGTACATCACCCCCGTGATACACTTGCCACACCCTTGAGTTTTAATGCTCATTGGCGCAGTCAATGGAAAGACCAGATGATTCAAGAGTAATCAGTTGCCCCCGTGACATGCAACCACAACCGCGACTATGCACTTACCTTTGCAAGTCTCGTCCTTCAAAAATTTACTAAGAATCTAGTAGCGCTTGCACCCCTTGTGACTAAAGGCACTCGCCCCTACTACTGGAGAAGGTACCCTCTCGTTGGATCAAGCATCTTAAACTTGAATTCTAGCACCGTAACAGTCGCCCTCGCGACCATGCATTTATGGCGGTAGTTAAACAGAAAAGTTCACCTTTAATGAAGCTCAAACAGCTCTATTTTGTTAGAGAGAATTTAAACCTCAATTTTACTCCTTTCTAGGATTAATTAATAATAATTTTTAGCTATCAATATTGTGAATTAAATCTTCCAACTACCAAGAACTCATTTTTTCTCTCTAAGTGTATTAATTGATTCTTGTGGTGAATCAAGATGGTAGCTAAGTGTTTCAATTCTTGTATTCCTTAATGTTAGCTTAGATAATTCATCATAAGGCTAAAGTCTCTAACTTTGATCTTGATACTCAAATTGAGTCTTGATATAATATTCCTTAAGTATTGTTTGTGTAGCATAGATCAAAGCTAAAAATTGCAGTCTACTTGAAAATCGCTATCGCGCCCTCCAAGGTGCAATTGCAAAAAGCTTAAGTTTATGAGCAAAATCTTTTGAAGACTTAAGAATAAAAACCACGACCGCACCCTGAAAGGCACGATCGTGAAAATGAGGACTTCTGAGCCAGAGACAAATGAGTTCCTAAAATCAAGAATCACGACTGCACACATGGAAGGCAGGACTGTAAAATTCATGAAATGTTGTGATTGTTACAAATCGCCAATAGTTACATTTTGAAGTAGCCAATGTCTCTATGCCACGTCAGATAGCCGTTGGAGGCTTTTTAGGCTTCGTGACTACGACACAAGAAGCATGGCCGCGAGCATTCTAACAATGCATTTAATGCATTATTTTAAAGCAAAAGTGGGTGAAGTTCTTTGCAAAAATGAGCAATGGATCCTTGAGTTTGGTAGGGTGTAAAAACCACCTTAAAAGACCTTTAATGGATTATTAACAACCTCCAAAAGCTTATACTTATTGCACATTAGTTCTTCTTGCTGAACGGAAGAATCAGATAGCTGTAGAAATGGCAAGAAGCTTGTTAAAAGCCAAAGGACTTCTAGATCAGTTATGGGGAGAAGCAGTACCAACTGCAGTCTACTTACTGAATTTATCACCAACAAAGGCTGTTTTAGATCAAACACCATATGAGGCCTAGTGTAGGAGGAAACCTTGGGTGAGCCATTTAAAAGTTTTTGGTTGTGTTGCTTATGCTTTAGTTGATTCACATAAATGCAGCAACCTTGATGAAAAATCAACAAAATGCATTTTTGTTGGTTATTGTTCTCAGTCTAAAGCATACAGATTGTATAATCCTATTGGTGAGAAAGTAATAATCAGCATGAATATGGTTTTTAATGAAGATGCAAGCTAGATTTGGGAAGAAAGTGCAGGTGATGTTAAATTTGAAGTTGCAAATGAAGATGCAGCTCCATAAACTGAAATACAACAACCTTTTCCTCCAAATCCTTCATCTCCTCCAACTTCACCAAATGTGTCATCAAGCAGCAGAAGCTCATCAGAAGATGAAACTCCTCCAAGAAAATTCAAATCTTTGGCTGAAATTTATGAGACTATGCAGGCTTGTTTGTTACTGATCCTACAACTTTTAAAGAAGTAGTAGGTAAAGAGGAGTGGCAAAATGAAATAAAAGAAGAAATTGCAACAATACAATATAATGAGACATGTGAGCTTGTAGATCTTCCCAAAGACAGAAAAGTAATTCGAGTCAAATGGGTCTTTCGAACTAAGTTCCAAGCAGATGGCAACATGTAGAAGCACAAAGCACGACTGGTAGTGAAAGGATATTCACAATAACCAGGAGTAGATTTTGATGATACTTTCTCTCTAGTTATATGGTTTAAAACTATCAGAATTGTATTGGCATTGACTGCACATTTGAAAAAGATTGTGTATCAGTTTGATATTAAGTCAACGTTTTTGAATGGGGATCCACAAGAGGAGGTTTATGTTGTTCAGCCTGAGGAATTTATGGTTAAAGACAAAGAGGAGAAAGTGTACAAGTTGCGAAAAGCTCTCTATGGACTGAAGCAAGCCCTGCGTGCATGGTACATCAAAATTGATATTTACTTTCTCAAAAGTGGCTTTGAAAGAAGCAATTATGAGCCCAATCTTTATGTTAAACAACAAGGTACAAATGATTTTTTCATTGTTTGCCTTTATGTGGATGATATGATCTACATGAGATCCTCTTGCCTTATAAAAAGCTTGTATGAAAAAGAAATTTGAAATGACAAATCTTGGAGTGCTGCAATATTTTCTTAGGCTTGAGGTGAAGCAAGTTGAAGGTGGCATCTTTGTGTCATAGGAAAAATATGCTGCTGATTTGCTCAAAATTCAACATGCTGGATGATAAATGGGCTTGGGTAGAACTTATCCCAAAAGCTAGCTCAAAGGAATAGGGTGCCCAAACCACTTATATACATTATAACAGCTCAGTAACCAAGTGATGTGGGATAAATACAACTTCTAACACCCTCCCTCACGCTTAGTGTGACATGCAAATGAGCCGAGACCAAATCCACTATTGCAGACAAAAGGTTGGCTCTAATACCATGATAAATGGGCTTGGGTAGAACTCATCCCAAAAGCTAGCTCAAAGAAAGAGGAGGCCCAAACTACTTATATACATTATAACAGCCTAGTAACCAAGCAATGTGGGATAAATACAACTTCTAACACTGGATTGTAAAATTGCAGCCACACCAATGAATTTGAATGAAAAGTTGAAGAATGATGATAGTACTGAACCAGAAGATGTAAGGAGTTTCAGAAGTCTAGTTGGAGGCTTGATTTACTTGACCAATACACGACCTGATATCTCTTTTGCTATTGGAGTTAATTCCAGGTTCATGTATTATCCGTCAAGGCATCACTTTGGAGCTGCAAAAAGGATCCTACGATATATTGCTGGAACTCTTGATTTTAGGCTATGGTATGGTAATGTTTCAGAGTTCAAATTGAGTGGTTATACTGATAATGATTGGGTTGACTGTTTGGAGGATAAAAGAAGCACATCTGGTTATATTTTTAGTTTTGGGTCAACTGTTGTTTGTTGGAGTTCCAGAAAACAAGCTACAACAGCTTTGTCTTCATCAGAAGCTGAATATATAGCTGCAACTTCATTAGCTTGTCAAGCCTTATGGTTAAGAAGAATCCTAGCAGATGTCAATAAAAAACAGAAGGAAGCAACTGAAATCTACTGTGATAATCAAGCAGCAATTTCCATGTCCAAAAATCCATCCTTTCATGGAAGAGCCTAGCATATAGATATTCGAGTGCATTTCATTCGTGATCTTATGACAGATGAATCAATTGTTCTGAGGTAATGCAACACAAATGAGCAGATGGCAGATATTCTAACAAAGTCCCTCCCTAGAGATAAACATGTTTATTTCAGGCTCCAGCTTAGGGTTTGCAACTTTGAATTAAGGGAGAGTATTGGAGAATGATTTAAAGTTAGTTACATACACTTTAGCTTTGACTGAGTTGTTATTATTATTTATGTTTCTTTATTATCTACTTTCAGTTTTAATAATGCTAGCATTTTTGCTGCTCTTATTTCGTTAGTTTGTTATGATGTAAAGCCTATTTATAAGCCTCTTGTTTACTTCACTTAAAAAGTCAATAATATAGCAATTTCAGTCAATTATATCTTCTTTTTTACTTCTATAATTCTGATGTTCTTATTTTGTTTGGTTTAATACTTGAATTAGATTCAAATCCACTGAAGTCTTTTCTTTGCCTAACACCTGTGTGACTATTTCTTTGTTTACTAAAAATTTCCCAACATTATTATTCTCTAAGGTCTCTATTGAGCAGGTCTCAATGATCTAAAAGGTCTTCGATATGTTTTGTAGGGCATCAGGTCAGAAGGTGAACTCTTCCCAAACGAGAATTTATTTCTCAAAAATACTTTAATTAATCTAAAATATGATATCATCTCCAAATTTGATTTTGTTCGGATAGAGCATCTAGGAGATACCTTGGCATGCCTTTGATCCATGACCGCGTCAACAAGGATACCTATAGGAATGTTATTGATTGTGCCAAACTAAGCTTAGTAGATGGAAAGCTAATAACTTGTCTTTTGCAGGTCAAGTGACACTCGCTCAATCTGCTCTTCAATCTATTCCTGTATTTTCGATGCGAATGGCGAAGCTCCCAAGTTCCACTTGTGGCGTAGTGGACAGGCTTATTAGGAATTTCATTTGGGGCAGGAATGAGGATAAGGAGAAGCTTCACCTAGTAAAGTGGAGTAATATTTGTCAACCCAAGAAGAGGGGTCTAGGCTTAAGAGCCTCTCAGCCTTTTAACGAAGCGCTGCTTGTGAAGCTCAGGTAGGGTCTTCTTACTAAGGGCGCAGCCTATAGATTAAGGTCCTATGGGGCAAGTATTTGAAAGGTCAGAGACATAGTGCTACCCTGAAAGCTCCATCTAATTGCTCAACTACCTAGAGGGCAATTTGTTCTAGTTGGTGCCATGTTATCAATGGTTTCTCTCTGTGTCTAGGAGATGGTGTTGTTACTCGCTTTTGGGAGGATAATTGGATTGAAGGTTTGGAAAACCTGGTTAGTTGGGCCATCCGCGAGGTGCCTGAGTATCTTATAAACTGGCCTATGATTCATTTTGTTTCTAACTCAGAATGGAATTGGGTGCTATTCCAAGACTTCCTCTCGTCTTTTGTCTGCCTCAAAATTGATGTTTTCCCTCCTCGTATGGATCTAGGCCTTAATAAACTGGTTTGGAATCATACTAACAGTGACAATTTCTCTAGTATATCTGCATTAACTTAATTACAAATGCGCAATCCATGTCTGCTAATTTAGTTTGGGATAAAATTTAGAAATAGAAAGGTTCTCAACGTGTCCACACAACTTTATGGTTAGTGGCTTATGGGAGGTTATATACAAGAAGCTTATGTGCAAAGTTCTCGATTATTCCCTCGCCAGTTTATGTTCGTTGTTATAGTCAGAAGGAGGATATATTGCATGCCATCCGTGACTGTCACTTTACTAAGCTCATATGGAAGCATATACTGAAAGAAAATGTTGTCTGAATTCTTTTCTTTAAATCCTCATGGTTAGGTGATAAAAAATCTTTCTTGTAGGTATTGGGGGAAAAATAACGATGGAAATTGGCCAATGATGTTTGGTGCAGCGGTGTGGCAGATTTGTCTATGGATGAACAGTGTTGTGTTCAACTCGAAGGTGATGCCCAACGAGGGAGTGTCCCATGCCATCATGAGCTATTGCTCTTGGGTTAAGAGCTCGTTGGATGATGTTTTAACTATCTTGAATCGTGGTACGAAAATAAGATTGTGTTATTAGTTGGAAGCCTCCTCCAGATGGTTGGATTAAACTCAATGTGAATGGTGGTGTGAGAGGTGTTATGGCATCTGTTGGAGGTTTATTGAGGGAATCCAATAGGCAATGGGTAGCCGGTTTTATGTCTTATATAAAGGACTGCTTAGTGCTGGAAGCGGAGATATGGTCTATCTTTTCAGGCCTCGAATTAGCACGGTCCCTGGGACATCGTCATGTGTTAGTTGTGTTAGATTATGTAAATATTCTTTATCTTATCTTCTATATTTAGCATATATCTTCTGTCATGTATATCCTAAGGTAGTTACCTTATTTGTAGCCTAGATTATAGCCTTATGATTAGTATTAAACACTTGTATATTATGATACAAAATCAATGAGAAAGACACGGATGATTTCTTTCATGGTATCAGAGCCTCAAACCCTAGTTGTGCCTCTGCTGTAAAATAATCTCTGCCTCTTTCCCACTTTCTTCTGTCCTTCTTCTTTTTTTATTTTCTTCCTCTCTATCAATACCAATGACAGAAACTAGATTTCATCTTGCTCTTGCCGTTAACAATGTCAAGAACTTCATTCCTATCACTTTCGAGATGGAAAAAGGCCACTACTCTTCCTGCGCAGAGTTATTTAAAATTTATTGCCGAGCATACCAAGTCATCAACCACATCATCCCGCTTACTCAACGGACTTCTGAGGCAGCCAAGGAAAAAGCAGTTGCACGTGATGAAGAACTTTGGTCACGCTTGGATGCTATAGTCCTTCAATGGATTTACGGCACGATCTCAAATGATCTCTTGCACACCATCTTAGAACCGGATTCTACTGCTCAATAAGCATGGGAGCGATTGCAGAATATTTTTCAAGACAACAAGAATTCTCGAGCTGTCTACCTGGAAAATCAATTCACTCATGTTCATCTGGATGATTTTCAAACTGTTTTTGCCTGTTGTCAAGAGCTCAAAATGCTTGCCGATCAACTATCAAATGTTGGTGCACCATTATCGAATCAACGGTTAGTTCTCCAATTAATTACGGGTTTAAATGAAAATTATGATAGTGTTGCTACATTCATTCAACAAAGCAATCCTTTGCCTCCTTTTTATGAGGCTCGTTCGCGATTGATTCTCGAAGAAACCCGTGAGGCCAAGCAAACTGCAGCCTCTGCCAGTGCTGCAGGTACAACCCTTTTCACTGCCAATAATTCTGCTGATGAATCCAAGGGTACACATTCTGGCTTAGGCAATGCACCAAACCGTCATAACACTACTCCGAAACGTGGATAGAATTGCAATAACAATCGGGGCAAAATAATGGCAATAGAGGGCGTGGTCGTAGTGGCAATAACCATGCTAATGGTGGCAGCAACCACACAAGCAGTCGCAACAGTGAACATGGCAACAACAGCCACAGCAATGAGGACAGTATCCACCATGGGGTTGGGCACTGCAGCCTTGGGCAGCCCTTCCATGTCCATACCCTACCTCTTCTTGGAGTCGGCCACCACCAGCTCGTCAGACTGGTATCCTTGGCAATCATCCACAGTAAGCTTATGCAGCCTATGTACCAACTTCTTCAAGTTATGATCCAACTGAAATTGAACAAGCAATGCATACTCTGACTCTTAATACTCCTGATACGAATTAGTACATGGACACCGGTGCAACCTCACACTTGACGGCCTCTCCAAGTAATCTTTCGTCTTATTTTAATATGAGCAATTCCAAAAACATTATTGTTAATAGTGGCCAAGAAATTCCAATTCGTGGTTATGGAAAAACTAACCTACCTCCTCCTCACCCCCCTTTACATTTAAACAATGTCCTTCATGCACCTAAACTCATTAAAAACTTAATATTTGTGCGTCGTTTCACAATCGACAATAATGTATCTATTGCTTTTGATCCTTTTGGGTTTTCTGTAAAGGATTTTCAGATGGGAATGCCAATAATGAGATGTAATAGTATTGGGGATCTCTATCCTATCACCACAACCCCAACCTATCGTGCCACCTCCCCATCCACCTTTGCCGCTCTTTCTCTAGTTCTATGGCATAATCGCTTAGGACACCCAAGACCACCTGTTTTATGCTCTCTTCAGAATAATCAGTTTATTGATTGTAAGCATTTTTCTTGCACCTCAGTTTGTCAGTCTTGTATTTTTGGGAAACAAGTCAGATTACCTTTTTATGACTCATCTTCTTGCACTAAAATGCCTTTTGATATTTTGCATAGTGATTTATGGACATCTCCTATTTTAAGTTCGGCAGGTCATAAGTATTACATTCTATTTTTAGATGATTACTCCTATTTTCTATGGACTTTTCCAATTTGCAAGAAATCACAAGTCTATTCCATTTTCTTGTCCTTTAGTGCATTTATCTGCATTCAATTTGAGCGTAAAATAAAATGTTTTCAATGCGATAATGGTAGGGAATACGATAATAACCAATTTAAGTCTTTTTGTCATAACAATGGGATGGTTTTCCATTTTTCTTGTCCTCATACTTCTCCTCAAAATGGAAAAGCTGAACGTAAAATTCGAGTCATCATCAATTTAATTAGAACTCTTCTTGCTCACTCCTCTCTGCCACTATCTTTTTGGCATCATGCTCTCCAAATGGCAACTTATCTCCTAAACATTCTACCTAGCAAGATTCTCTCTCAGTGCTCCCCCACTCAAATTCTCTATCATCGGAATCCTTCATATACACATCTAACAGTTTTCAGGTGCTTATGCTATCCTCTTTTTCCTTCAACTACTATACATAAGCTTCATGCTTGTTCCACTCCATGTGTCTTTTTGGGATACCCACCTAACCATAGAGGATATACGTGTTATGATTTGTCTAGCGGAAAAATTATCGTATCTTGACATGTCGTTTTTTATGAATCACAATTTTCGTTTACCAAATTACATACTCCCACCTCCAACACCTATGATTTTTTAAATGATGCTCTGCACCCTCTCTTACACCATCATCTTCAAAATCACACAACTCCACTTCACTATGAACCAGAGTCCATTTCTTCTCCTACGGTCCACTCCTCTTCTGACCCAATATCATCTCACACTCCTATAGCGTCTGGGCCTTGTTTACTCCCGACGTACCAGACCAACTCACAACTCACCCCAACCCTCTCTTGACCAGCGCTCTCCTCTCATCAAATCAACCCATATAACCCCAAGCTCACATCAGACCCCGTCTGTCCAAAATAATTCTCAGTCCATAGCCACTCGCAGCATGCATGGGATATTTAAGCCCAAACATCAATTTAATTTGTCTGTTATAGCTACACCTTCCCCTTTACCAAATAACCCTAAAGTTGCTTTGTCCGACCCAAATTGGAAAGCGGCAATGGTCGATGAACTTAATGCTCTTATTCAAAATAAGACGTAGGATTTGGTACCCCGTCCTGTTGATGTAATGTAATTCGTTTTATGTGGATTTTCGTCATAAAATAAATTCTGATGGTTCTTTTGAGAGGCACAAAGCCCATCTTCTTGGTGATGGCAGGTCTCAACAGGTTGGTGTCGATTGTGATGAAACATTTAGCTTGGTGGTAAAGGCTGCTACTATTAGGATTATTCTTAGTCTTGCTCTATCAAAATCATGGCCCATTCATCAACTCGACGTCATGAAACCGTTTATATGCATCAACCTATGGGATTCCGAGATCCAGTACATCCAGATTATATATGTTTGCTTCAAAAATCCTTATATGGCCTTAAACAGGCTCCTCGTGCATGGTATCAACGGTTTGTTAATTTTGTCTCTTCTACTATTAGTTTCTCACATAGCAAATGTGATCATTCTTTATTTATTTATCAGAAAGGAAATGACATGGCATACATACAACTTTATATCATTCTCACTGCATCCTCTAACACTCTTCGACTGTCTATCATGTCACTCCTTGCTTCTGAGTTTGCTATGAAAGATTTGGGCCCTTTGAGCTATTTTCTGGGCATTGCAATCACCAGACATGCAGGAGGAATATTTCTCTGTCAAAGAAAATATGCAGCCGAGATTATTGACCAAGCAGGTATGACCTCATGTAAGCCAGCTCCCACACCAGTCGATACCAAGGCTAAACTGAGTACATCAATAGGTTCCCCTTATAAAGATCCTACCCATTATCGCAGTCTAGCTGGAGCATTGCAGTATCTTACTTTTACGAGACTGGATATATCCTATGCTATGCAACAAGTTTGTTTACATATGCATGACCCAAAGGATGAACATATGGCTACTCTCAAACGACTTCTGCGATATATTCAGGGTACTCTTGATTATGGCCTACATCTCTACAACTCCTCAATTTATGATCTTATCTCTTATACCGATGTTGATTGGGGTGGATGCCCAGATACCCGAAGATCCACCTCTGGTTATTGTGTATTTTTTAGAGACAACTTGGTATCCTGATATTCTAAGAGACAACCCACTCTCTCCCGGTCTAGTACTGAAGCCGAGTACAAAGGGGTAGCTAATGTTGTCTCTGAATCTTGTTGGATTCGGAACCTTCTCTTAGAATTACATTGTCCGGTTCAAAAGGCTATATTGGTCTACTGTGATAATGTTAGTGTCATTTACCTTTCTGGTAACCCCGTACAACATCAGCGCACTAAACATATTGAGATGGATATACATTTTGTTCGCGAAAAAGTAGCATGTGGACAAGTTAGAGTTCTTCATGTCCCCTCCCGTTATCAAATTGCAGATATTTTCACTAAAGGGCTTCCGCGCATACTCTTCAATGATTTTCAGGACAGTCTCAGCGTCCGTCTACCTCTCGTTTCGACTGTAGAGGTGTGTTAGATTATGTAAATATTCTTTATCTTATCTTCTATATTTAGCATATATCTTCTGTCATGTATATCCTAAGGTAGTTACCTTATTTATAGCCTAGATTATAGCCTTATGATTAGCATTAAACACTTGTATATTATGATACAAAATCAATGCAAAAAACACGGATGATTTCTTTCAAGTTGAATCTGATTCTAAAGAGGCGGTCTGTTAATTATCCCCCCTGTTGAAACTACTGTTGTTTGTAGTATCGATGCTGCTACTCGTCTTCTGTTGAGCAATAACTGGCAAGTGCAACTTAATCATATTTTCCGTGAGGCCAAATGTGTTGATTGGCTAACAAAGAAGACCTCTGAAGTTGACATGGGTGTCTCTGTTCTTCATGAGCTGTTAGAGGAGCTCCTTCCGCTTCTGTCAAGAAAACTTTATTTTGAGTAGATGTTGGATGCACCAAAGCCACTACTAATTGATGTCAACCTCGTTTGACATATTTTCTTAATTTTTGTATTTCCTGTGATTTTAAGAAGAAATTAAGAAAAAGGCTGAATTTTCTAGTAATTTTCAAAAATTAAAAAATAAATTATAAAAAGAAAAAGGAAAAAGCTTATTAAGACAAATCCTGATAGTTCCTGGAAAGCATGAGGTGAATTGAAAACGTGTGTTTTGGACTAACGTCAACACGTCGGTCAAAAAGATGTCCTTTTTAGCTTCGGACTGTTCTTATTATTCAGAAGAAAGCCCACTTAACCTTAGAAACCCCCGCAAATACAAAGCCATCAAAGAGTTCAGACATAATCATGATCTTCTTCTTCTTCTTCTTCTTCTTCTTTTTCTTCTAATTATCTTAACCCTCAGGAAAAAAGATTTATTTCCGCGATGTCTACTCCAACACCCATTGATCGGGATGAGCTTGAGACTGAGCTTGGGATTATTGCTATGTTCCAAGCACAGTATCTACACAAAATCAGCCAAGGGAATACCAACGCCGCCGTGCTGCAAAGACCCGCCATAGTAAAAGCAAGAAAGCTTGCCTTGGCAAGTTCGTTGGCCAGGGAGACAAAGCGGAGTTTCGAGGAGGTGATGCAGGAAGTGGAGCTCGGTTTCATGGTGCAACTTAGAAGAATATTGGCGAGAGATGCTAAGGATGATCCTGTGCTTAAGGGACTAAAGACTATAGTAGTAGTTGATGGAGATGGAGAGGTGTGTGGAATCTGTTTGGAGGAGATGAAGCAAGGTTGTGAAACTAAGGCTATGGACTGCAAGCATAGGTTTCATCCTTCTTGTATTTTTCAGTGGCTTAGCAGAAAGAAGAATACTTGTCCTTTGTGCAGACACCAGATGCAAATTCACTGATCTTCAAAACCCTAATGTAGAAAATGTGTAGGAGATTTATTAAGTTTTTAATCTGTGATTTGGGTTATTTTGAATATTATCTGTACGAGAATATTATCAAATGGAAAGAAAAATATATTATATATATTTTTTAAATTTTCCTCTCTTATCTCGTTGATGTTGAAGATGGTTAATAAAGTTGAACAAATACATAATCTATATATATATATGTGTGTATTTTAAGAAGGGAAATCTATTCATGTAGAATACAACGTAGGTTATGTAAGTTAAACTGCCATGGCATGCAGGTGTAGATTCAGTTCCACTTCCTTTTGCTGTGAGAATTCTTCCATAATGCAGAGCTGCCTTACTATTTAGAGAAAAGAAAGATTTAAGTGAGGGAAAAAAAAAAAGAAAAAAAGGGAAGAAATCAATATTCTACTAAAAGCTTTCAAAGGACAAGATACTTTGACAATAATCAATCCAGATACAAATAATAGGTGTAGCTATAGTAAAAAGAAATAACTATTATTCATCCGAGAGCATAAGAGATTCTATGTTTGTAAATGGTCCTCTTTCGACAGTAGAAAACTTGAAGAATTTCTACAATAAAAAAAGTAAATGATGTATCTACTTAGGAGGTAACATCAGGACACATTTTACCTTTCTACTGGTAAAAGAAAAAACTTGTAGAATTTCTATAATAAAAAGGGTCAACAGTGTATCTACCTAGGAGGTGATATCAGGATCACATTTTACCTCTCTATCATCTACCAAATGTGAGCTCGTCAGTTTGATGAACTACAAATTATAATAAAACAGTAAAGATTAGCAGGTACCATCAGTTGACAATTTATTTTTACATAGCGGGAAACAATTCAAAACCAAACTTTGGACCCATTATAAACGAAACAGTGCCCACAAGCAACCTCGTCTAATTGCTGGCAGCTCAAAGATTGAAGGGTTGGGAATGCCAGGACACTGCTCTCTGCTGCACAAGCAATGGCAGATTCCAAGTGAGTTCAGCCATTACTCCAACACTACCCATCCCATTACTCACATTCACAGCACCATCACAGTTAAACTCATAATGTCCCCTTGGAGAAGGGGCCCAATTCTCAGTAAGGGGAGAAGAAGATGGCCCTGCTCCAAGGTATATGTGGGAAGCTCATTTTCTCTGATAGCAGAAAATCTTGGAACTGCTCTAAGGCCTTCTTCATAATTTTATTGCTGCTCCAATCAGTACTTCTGAAACATTTATCATTCATAGCCTTCCATAATCTCAATAAGACAAAAACTGATAAAATCACCAAATTGCTCTGAAGAATGGACAGTTGCAAGGGGAAATGAAAATGATTAACCAGGTACAAGCAAACTAGAAAAGTTCAAACACAAGTATGCAGAAGCTGGGGCAAAAAGAACTGCTTAACACTTGGCGAAGATAAAGAAATTGCTAAATAATGGTACCACTATTTTCGTACATTCAGTAACTTGGTTTTATCACTTGACAACGTATCATTGAAACTTAGCAAGCCAATTGAATGCCCATTACTAATAAATCTAGTAAAACAATCATGAAAATAAAAATTGGGGCAGCAACAAGAAAAAAGAAAGGAAAGAAATCCAGATCAAGTTTCAGTCAATATAAAATAATCAATAATGATCCGTTGGAAACTACAAGAATTAGAGTCGAGATTAGAGACACAAAGAAAACGTCTGGTCTATTGTATAATGTAAACTTGATCCTTCAAAATCAACAGTAGCCATGAATTTCAGGAATTGAGTTTCTAAATTATATTAGCCAATGCAGATGGGCTTTGTCAGATTGGCACTTTGGTGCCCATTTTTGCAGACAGTTAATCACAATTACACAATTAATGAGTGTTTGAAGTTTGTCTGATCTGTATGCTCTTCTCCACTTGTTTAGTCTCAATTTCATTGTGGTTGCTCTAGCATGTGGAATGGAATGTTAATGATAAGTGGTGAAACCATCATCCTCCTATTAACGTCTAGCGCTTTGCAAATGCTATAAACATGTAATAAAAGAAACAACACAAATATAGTGCAAGCCATTTGGAATAAAATCTGAGATTTCATTGAAAAAAAGTGAGTAGAATCTACAAGACATTCCAGTCTAAGTTTAGACAAAACTATATCTATTCAAATTTACATAATCTTCTCATTATTGAAATTGTTTCTGTTTACTTAACTCATGAAGCATTACCTCCAAGTTGCATCCCATAAGAGCCATAAGGCATGCCACCACCATAATAAAATCCCTCCATCCCAGCTTGCATGCCAGCCCAATAAGGATATGGATTATATGCACAGAACGCATCTGGAATCATATAGCTTCCAACTTCAACATCTTCACTACTTCTCCTGTCTTTCTTTTTCTTTCCTTTCTCACCAGAAACCATCTTTTGCTGCACTTTCTTCTTCACCGCAACCGCATTTTCCTGCGCCACTTCCTCGACTGCGACCGTCTTCTGATGCACTCCTGCTGCTGCTTGCACACTTCCTTGTGATGTTACCTCCTCCAATTCCATTGACCCGATTGCAGTTCTGGCTTTCTTAGCGATAGAGTTTGGAGCATCAACAGGCTTCCTCTTATTTCCCGTATCTTCTGCATAATCAAGTGATGATATCTGATCTTTCACAGATAATTCAGCAGCGGACAGTACAGTTGAAGATACCTTGGATGTTGAATTTTCAGCACTGCTACTTTTACCATGAACACCGACCTCCAAAATTCGGTTAATCGTACCTCTAAGTGTGATGTTAGGAATAAGAGAATCTGTAAGTACTTGTGTTGCTCCGCATACACATTTCAACTTAGAGTTTATCAAATGATCCCTAATACACCTATCACAAAAGCTATTGAAACAGCATTTGCTAGTCAATGAAGCATCTTTCATCACTTGCTTGCACAAAGTGCAGAGGAGTTCTGGTGGAACATCGCTTGAAGACCCTTGTGATCTCTTTGAAGTTAGGCATTCAAATTGCTTATCAAAAGCAGCCTCATTTTGTTGTAAAAAAGCAGCTGCAAACGCAGTCTTCTTTCTTTTGAAATCATAATTAGGATAAGAATTAGTTGGGCAGTGTTGTATAAAATGGCCTGGAACATGACATCTGCGACAAAAATAGCCCTCCGGAGGTGTTTTCTTCTCTAATATTCCAGCACCCATTCTTCTATAACTCGAAAACTGACAGCCAAGGGCTGGAGTATTGACTAAAGCCTTAATCTTGCTATCCTCATCAAGCCCAGGAATTGTCTGATCATAAGAATAAAATCCAGAGTCTTGACTAGATTCTGAAGTTACAGTACTTGTAGATGATGACCCAGAAACAGAATGGGTACCATTAGCTGCAGTGGTATTCCTGGATAAAGAACTCATGGGTATCTGCTGTTCAAGAAACACTATAGTGCTAGTATCAATGGGTTTGCGACGCCGAGTTCCAGGAACACGGCGAAGCAACAGGCTACTATGATTAGCAATTAACATTGAATCATCATCGTATTGTTCATTAGTTTGAGCATTAACGACTATAAAATCTAAATCAGTATCCAAACACAATCCATTAGAATCAGACTTCTTTTTAGATTTATATTTGGATTCAAAGATTGCTCGTTTGAATGCGGCAACAGAGACAGCAGAACCATCAATTGGGATCACACTAAAATCTTTAGCACTCGCAAATTTGTAATATATTCCCATTTCAGTAGTATGGATTATAACAGTAATAACAGAACACTGATCGAGTGATTGATACTATAAGAGAGCTGAGTTTACAATAAAAACTATAAATCGCAGCAAAATTAACAAAAGGTCTGTTCAAATTTCTGCTTAAAAAAGAACCCTAAACATCGAAATTTATAGAGTTTTCGTTTCTTTTTCTTTTCCTTGTTCTGATCGGAAACGAACAATACGCGTACAGAAGGTCGGTTGTCCGCAAGTTCTTTTATTAGTTCTTTTTCTGAAAAGAATATTTACTCTTACATCCCTAAGATTTATCCTGTCATACACATGCATCCTTGCACTTTTAAAATTACTAATGCAATCCCTGAAATATAAGATAACGTCAGCCACTTTAAGTTTATTTGTATTTGTAATGTAATCTACAAAAAAGTTATTAGTATGTTTTATACGTCTAATTGTCCAATCTAAATTACAGCATAGACCTTGTTATTTTTTACAGGATATTCAAGTCGAGCTTAAATATTTTAATATACTGTCAAGTTCTAGGTAAAAAAATAAAATTTAACTGAGTTTGAATTAAATTTCAAATTTTTAAAACACGTTAAACTTTAGTATGATAATATTTCGACTCGACTCAATTCATTTCACCTCCTAAACATGATCTATGTTTCAAGTCACATTAGTACAATTATAAAAAGAAATAAGAATTCAATAGTATTTTTGTAAAAAAACATAGTATACTTTTTTTGTTAAAACTGAGTCAATAGAATGAAATTTTAGAATTTAAAGACTTTTTTTTATTAAAACTGAATTAATGGAGTGAGATTTTAGGATCTAGAATCTGTCATTCTATAAGAATGAAAATAAGTATGAGAATTTCACCAGAAAATAAAGGTCGCAATTAAAGAGAAATAATTAATACAAGTTAAATATTTCAATTTCAGTGAAAAATAAGGTTTCAAACAAGACATAATGGCCATTCCATCCCGTAGTCATGGCAGTAGAAATAAGTATTATGAAAATTATTGTAATTTAAAAATAAAATAGTCATGAAATAATGGCAAAACTTAGTGATAGACAAGTTACATAACTAAAAAAACTCTTTGGAGCAATTGAAAGATCCTCTCTCTCTCTCTCTCTCCCTCGAACCTCTTAAAAAACCCTAAATCTTCTTTTAAGATTTAAGGCCGCCGCGAACGGTTTTCGTTGTTGACGGTGGCTCTCCTTTTTTTTTTTTTTTATCTTTCTTTCTCTCTTGCCTTTTCTCCTCTTTTATTTTTCTTTCATATCTCTTTTTTTTTTTTATTTCTATTCCACCAATCTTTTTAATATTTATGTTTTATGTTTTATGTTTTATGTTTGTATTTTTCCAATAATAAGATCGGTATATAGAATCACTAGTTATGGTGTATTCTTTTTATCTTTCTTGTATGAAGATTCATGAATCTTTGTTTAGCAGAGTCTTAAATTCCTTTCTAGTGCTAGATCCTCATCTTTCGAGAGTGAAAATGAATAAGAGATTTATCTTGATTTTTATTCAATTGAATTCATTTTAAAGACAATTCTAGAGTCGATTTCTGGTCTTACAAAGTCACCGAATACAAGCTGGTAATTAATATGAGAAATTCTATTTCTTATTATATGTATTTTCTGTTTATTATTGTTAATTTTTTATCTCTTATGATCAAAATTTACTATTTATCTCATCGAATAAAATATTTATATTCTTCAGAAAAAATAAGTTACATTAGCTATTTCGTTGCGAAATTTAGCAATAAATCTTTTGCTATGATTCTAACAAGGAAATACCAATGGATTGGGAATGGAAAGATATTCCATAAAGATGAGTAACAAAGTTTCAAGAGACAAAAAGAGTGTTTCTAATTTAGCGATGGAGATTTCCACACCGCTAATATTAAAATGATTTTCCGTTATTTTTATTTTTCCCGTCATTAATTAATCTGTCGCTATTTCTACCTTTTTTTTTTTACTTATACTTTTAGTGACAAATTCTTTCTGTTGCTAATTTTAATTCTCTTTATAAACCTCTTTCTTTCTCATTATTCTCTTGATTATTCAAAAAAATGTTCAACAATTATGATGATCTTGAGATTTCTAAATTCAATATACATTCATATTTGAAAATTAATAATATATTATCTTATTAAAAATAATAATTTAATTAATAATTTTCATTAAAAGTAAATTAAATGATAAATTTTTTAATTCATTTTAGGAAGCTTAATTAAAGATCATAAATCTGGAAAAGAAAACACTGATGTGGCTTTTGATCAAGACTCGAGCAATATTGGTATTGTGGCTATTATTAGAGATGACAAGGTGATTGTATTGTTGCCTGTTGTATGCACGAAATGTACTGTCCATCTGCTGAGATATGGGAGCTGGTAGCTATCCGGGCCGGTTTGCAGCTAGTCCATGATTGTGGTATGGTGGGTGTTGAGGTGGAGTCTGATGCTTCCAATGTGATTAAATTAATCAGGGAGGACCCTATTCAATTCGAACTCGATAACATTATCTCTGATATTCACAGCTTAACTGCCATCACTCAGGTCCGCTACTTTCAGGCCATATCTAGCAGATGTAATGGCGTTGCACATGCTTTGGCTTGTGAAGGCCGCGCTCGTAGTAGTTCTTTAATTTGGCTTGAGGGGCCCTTGTTGGCTTCGTCACCTTATATTGGCAGATTGCCATGGTCACGACTGAGAGTTTTATTAGACTGAGTAGCACTCTTTTTCCTTGCCAAGGTTTTGTGCCACTGAATCTTCCTAGTAAGGTTTTTTAACCAGTCAACTGTTCTTTGTTTCTGCGCTTGCCAATGATATTTGATTTCTTTTTTAAAAAAAAAAAGGCTATTATTACCTATATTAGGTTTATTTACGGATAAATAATAGATAAGTATATGTATATATTTTTTATATTTAGCGAAACATATTTTTAATTTTTAAATTTTTTTAATTTTATTTTATCTAAACTTTTTAATTTTTAATTTATTTTATTTAATACTTGTATTTTTATTATTCAAATAGTGCTTAGTCAAAATAAAAATAAAAATTTAAAATTTAAAAATTTAACAATAATATAAAAATTTAATAATAAATTTTATTTTAATATTTTTTAATATTATATATTCAATTATTTAAAATTAATAAATATACGTTATTTATCTATTGAATTATTATATTAATAAAAAATGTATTAAAAAAAAAGAAAAAAGAAGAAAAATCTTCAAAGGAAAAACCACCATCCATTTTTAGAAGGTTTTTAACCTACACTAAAGAGTGATAGGGATCACTGAGTTTTATTATGAGCGAATGCAGCACTGCCACCACATGAATATCATTGAAGAATCCACTGATCGCTAACCTGATTTAGGAAAATAATGGAGAAAACGATACCACTTGAACAATGGTCAACAACCCACCTAAAATGAGCCTATAAAACCACAGCACCACAAAAACTATTATCAACACACTCATAATCTGCATTCTTTCTTAGTCCTGAACCTAAAACCTCGTCTTCTTTCTTTCTTTATTTCTTTTAATACTAAACCAGAAACGTACTTATCATGGATGATGAGCATGAGCTTCGCATTATTGCTACGATGTAAGCTCTGAAGAGAGTCAGCCGTGGAAATATCGACTCTGATGTCCTGCTCCAACCCACTATTTTAAGATCAGGAAAACAAGGGTTGGCTCGTCGGCGGGCTACGGCTACAAATCGGAGCTATGAGGCGGTGCTGCTGTAAGTGGAGCTCGGTTTCATGGTGCAACTTGGTAGGATATTGGCGAGAGATGCTAAGGATATCCTGTGCTTAAGGGACTAAAGAGTGTAGTAGTAGTTGATGGAGATGGAGAGGTGTGTGGAATCTGTTTGGAGGAGATGAAGCAAGGTTGTGAAACTAAGGCAACGGACTGCATGCAGAGGTTTCATCCTTCTTGTATTGCTCAGTGCTTAGCAGAAAAGAAGAATACTTGTCCTTTGTGCAGACACCAGATGCAAATCCACTGATGGTTTATGATGTAGGAAATTGCTTGGCAACCTCTGTATCAGTCATCAGCTATGCATAGAAAAACTAATCTTCAAAACCCTAACGTAGAAAATGAGTAGGAGATTCATTCTGTTTTCTTTAATTCTTTAGCCTGTAATTTGGATTAATTTGGATAATTATACAAGAAATATTGTTATATGGAAATGTTAATTAGTTGATGATTAACTTGTTCACTGATTTTTTATCACTGTCCCTGCAGTTAATGTTGAAAATCACCTACATGTATAGGTTTTAGAAAGGGTTCTATGCATGTACAGTACAATCTTCCAAGTATATGGATGTCTATACGTACTTAAGTAGATTATGGAAGTGAAACTGCCATTGCTGGCTGGCTGGCTGGTTTGTTTAAATTCCACTTCTTTTTGCTGTGAGAATTCTTCCTTGAGAAAAAGTGAAGGGCAGAGACTAAAGAAAAGAATTTATAGTTATTGAATTTCATCTTTGGAAAGGAACAAATAGTTTGACAAGGTTGCCTGATGACATTATATCCATTATATGTAATTTCTTTAACCGAAAGGCTAATCTATAGATGAAAAACAATATGCTATATATATATAATTTCTACAATCTAAAGGTTAATTTATAAATGAAAAACGATAGCTATTGACAAGAAATAGCTACTATGATCTGGAGATAATGGAAAAAAAAAAAAAAAAAAAAAAAAAAAAAAAGGGGGGAAGGCATGCGAAGTGTTGAGAATGGCTACATAAATGTTTGTTCACCATTTCCTTTACAAAATAGAGAGCACTTTAGCATGCTGTCCAGAAACATCTCCTGATCAATTAGATTTACAATCATCATTCATCAGATAGCATACTGACAAAGAATTTGTACAAAGTATACACAGCTGACCACTAAAATGGCAACAGGAATTGGTTGCCATAGTGAACTATAAGAACTTCACTCCAGATAGCATCTTTCAGAAGAGGTTTCCATGTTAGCATATGAGACACCTCTTTCAACTGTACAAAGCTTGTAGGATTCTATCTCATAAAAATGGGTAAATGTATCTACCTAGGAGGTGATATCAGGAACCCATTTTACCTTTCTACCATCTATCAACGGTCAGGTCTTCAGTCTGATGAACTAGTGTCTGCAGTTTCATCCTCGCTGAAACTAGATGGCCTCTCCATGACAGAACTACAAATCATATAAAACAGGAACGGTTTTAGCAGATATCATTAGTTTAACATTTAAGGGGACAAGAAAAATTACTATGCACAAGGGAAAAAGAAATAACAATTTGCAACTTTGCTAACTTCTTTATGCTGAAACAAAAGCTAATCAACTCATCCCTGAGAGCAACGAACAACAGATTGCTCAGAGAATGATCAATATGAGGTCAGCATCTCAGCCAAAAATGACACTCTCCTCAACAAGCAATCGCGCCATGCAATTCCAGATGTCTAAACCTATAAACCTAGTCATCCTCCATGATTATGCTACACCATTAGAAAGTCTATTGAACAGATTCTGGCACATATAATAGGAGGAAAGGTCCCAAGTCTTACAACAGGATCATCTATATGAAAATAAAGTTAGGTGCTAACCATTAAGCACCAAAAAATGATAAAATACTCATGAAGAGGTAGACCTAATTCCAAAGAAATGTAACCTCTAATTTTTGCGTGTTGAGCATTCACAAATTTTGCAGCGTCAAGAAAAATAGAACATGCTGCCACATTTTCTAGATAATCCCATGTTTCCCAAATAGTATGTAGTAGGAAAATATGTGGTTCAATATGGTGACATCTCTTTCCCACTCTTCTCTCATCACCAAAGAGAGGGCTGCGTTGCAGGGACTCTGGAACACTTGTTCTGTGAAAAACAAATGACTACAAACAATTACCTCAAGGCTGCTAATCCCAAGGAAAAGCCCACCTCTTCAGAAGAAACAAGCAGAAATGAAGGTTTAAATGATTATGCAACTAAATGACCCAGTATCAATGCTCATAGTAACCCTATTTGCTATAGCCTCATGAGAAGCAGCATACAGCTATCTGTTCAATATGAGGGTGAAACAGTACATTTGCATGATTTCTCCAATTCATTAGACAAAAATGAAGTTTCTAGGCTTAACAATATACTAATTGCAACAGGTGCAGATATAATGTAGAACAATGCTACATGACTGTTAACAAGATAATCCTAAGTTTTCTTGCCAAACATAAGATCTGATGCAGTATGCAACTCTTCTCAAAGGGAGAGAATACACGAGCCATTTTAGATCTTGCTCTGCAACTAATCAAAGTCAACAAGGGACTGACAGAAAGAAGTGCAGTAGATGCGCATGCATAGAAATAAAATAAATAGTAGCAAATACACATAAAGTACAATCCAGTTTAGCAGTTTGTACCAACCCTTTATTTGAATTTGTCTTTCGGGCTATATTGGGAAATGATGCTTTTGTCACATACTCTTGCTGACAAAATTCATCTCTGAATCGCTTCGAAACCTTCAAGATTAAGACAAGTGGAGAGGTTTCAAAATAAAAGTGTGCAAGCACAGTATGTTTGTATCATGCCATATAGATTTAGGCATATAAATGCAAAATAGGGACTTAAGTTGACCACATCACGAACTCACTTTCATTTCATTTGCTGGATGATTCATTCCCCTAACTGAATCTCGATATTCTTTTGTTCCCTTCATTTCTCCAAAAAGCTTCTCCTCCTGCAAATATTCAATGTACAAGTAAATACCAACTAGCAAGCCAACACTTTTAACATGACAATTCTGACTTGCAAAAATAATTAATGAAAGGTGCAAAGCAATTAAGCATCACAATACCTTTGCCGGCCTTGTAGATTGTGTTCTTTCCTCTTTATCATGAAACTTGCTGGATCCAAGAATCAAATTTGGCTTAGACATAAAATCATTTCCTTGGACAATCTTAGGCCCGCCATTGCCATAGTCATGCAACCAACGGCCTGTCTGTTCACTGATAACTTTACCACCATCAAGATAATGATGGTTAGAACCAATATCTGATCTTATGCCTTCAGCATTATGCTTAAAGCCCATCTTATAGTTTCTTTTGCTGCTGTGCATAGAAGTTTCAGCAGCAAAACCATCAAACTTATCCATGGCAGACTTCCCACCAGGGCTAGAATCAGGATGATTGAAAGTAGATTTCCGTTTCAATTGGTGATGAGATTTCTTGTCTAGAGAATCAGAAGTATTCTTAAGGTTACAATTCGCACCATCCATAAATGTATCCTGAGAACTCATCTTAGAACTATATAGTTCATATCTCTGCAACGTAATCCCAAAGTTCACACTGATTAAATATTTTATCAAATAAAAAAGAAGATTTAAATGAAACAACTTTGTAAGGGACTCGAGCATTGATGACATAATCATAACTCCTAAAGCACCACTTGGGGAAGAAACCAACCTCATCCTGTTAGTGATCGTTGTAACTCGGATCAACTATAACATCCAGACGAGGATGGAATACTTCTATAGAAAGTGAAAGGTAACTTGTCTATTATTTGCTAACGATCTAGGCTTAATTAAGATTTATAGAAAAAAAAAGAAAAAAAGAAGTAAGGTTGGTACTTGTATAAGCACACATCAAAATTGGCAAAACACCAATATGATATATTATGTATAGAAAGTGAAGAGGATAAACAAAACATGCATGTATAATCAAGTTCCTAGCATGAAGAATCATAAGATGCTCTGATCTCCATCAACATCTACCATATTTCGACTTGTAGATTCCACAACTCTCCAAGTTGCCCAGACATGTACTGTCACTGAAACTGAAGTCTTTGGGCATTCCCTTCTTTACTGACACTGTCTTCAAATCCAGAATTATCACCATCAAATAATAAAAAACCATAAACATAAACTCTTCTGTTTTATCTCTGCAGTGTATGGTATTATTCTTTTTCTCCATCTGTATAAAAGTCGAGGGCCTGTTTCCCTAACAGAATCAAA